>NC_091989.1:186073199-186327108 GCF_044704955.1 Pristiophorus japonicus
CAGGCGATCCCCAGGTGGGCAGAGGAAATGTTTCAAGGACACCCTCAAAGCCTCCTTGATAAAATGCAACATCCCCACCGACACATGGGAGTCCCTGGCCAAAGACCACCCTAGGTGGAGGAAGTGCATCCGGGAGGGCACTGAGCACCTCGAGTCACGTCGCCGAGAGCATGCAGAAATCAAGAGCAGGCAGCGGAAGGAGCGTGCGGCAAACCTGTCCCACCCTCCCTTTCCTTCAATGACTATCTGCCCCACCTGTGACAGAGACTGTAATTCCCGTATTGGACTGTTCAGTCACCTGAGAACTCACTTTTAGAGTGGAAGCAAGTCTTCCTCGATTTCGAGACACTGCCTATGATGATGAGAGTGTACTATAGACCCCCAAGCAGTCAGAGGGAGATAGAAGTACAAATATGTTGGCAAATTGCTGTAAGATGCAAAAACTATAGAGCTGTAATAGTGAGGGCTTTCAACTATCCTCATATTAACTGAGAAAAAGGTCATGCGAATGATAGACAGGGTGTGGAATTCTTAAAATGCATTCAGGAGAACTTGTTTAGTCAGTATGTAACAAGCCCAATGAGGGAGGTTCTGGATTTGGTTTTGGAATGAAGAGGGGCAGGTGGAAGGGGTATCAGTGGGGGAGCATTTTGGTGCCAGTGATCATAATTCAGTCCGATTTAGGGTAGTTATGGAAAAGGACAACGATCAACCAGGAATAAAAGTTCTCATTTGGGGTAAAGCTAATTTTGCAAAGCTGACATGGGATTTGGCCAAAGTGGACTGGAAACAGCTACTTGATGGTAAATCAGTGTCAGAGCCGTGGGAGGCATTCAAGGAGGAGATATAAGGATACAGAGCAAGTATGTTCCCTTAAAAAAAAGGGCAGGGCTAACAAATCTAGAGCCCCCTGGATGTCAAGGGACATACAGGGTAAGATGAGGAATAAAAGGGAAGCTTATGACAGATACCGAGAACTCAACACTGCAGAAACTCTAGAGGTGTATAAGAAGTGCAGGAGTAAAATTAAAATAGATATCAGGAAAGCAAAGAGAGAGCATGAAACAATGTTGGCAAGTAAAATCAGGGAAAACCCAAAGCTGTTTTGTAAATACATTAAGAGCAAAACGATAACTAGAGAAAGAGTAGAGCCTATTTTAGACCATTCAGGAAATCTGTGTGTGGAGGCGTAAAACGTTGATATGATTCTTAATGAATACTTTGCATCCGTTTTCACAAAATACTTTGCAATGAGGGAGGAGAAGTGTGAAATATTAGACAAGATAAATATAGTGAGAGGGGAAGTATTAAGGGGCTTAGCAGCTTTGAAAGTGAATAAATTCCCAGGCCCGAATGAAATATATCCCAGGCTGTTAAGAGAAGCAAAAGAGGAAATAGCATAGGCTCTGACCATCATTTTCCAATCCTCTCTGGCTACAGGTGTGATGCCAGAGGACTGGAGGACTGCTAATGTTGTACCATTGTTTAAAAAGGGAGAAAGGGAGAGACTGAGTAATTACAGGCCAGTCAGCCTAACTCGGTGGTAGGAAAATTATTGGAAAAAATCCTGATGGACAGGATAAATCTTCATTTGGAAAGACATGGATTAATCAAGGACAGTCAGCAGGTCAAGGGAAGGTTGTGTCTGACTAACTTCATTGAATTTTTTGAGGAGTTAACGAGGAGGGTCCATGAGGGCAGTGTATATGCTGGATTTTAGCAAAGCTTTTGATAAGGTCCCAATGGCAGACTGGTCACAAAGGTAATAGCCCATGGGATCCAGGGCAAAGTGGCAAGTTGGATTCAAAATTGGCTCAGAGGCAGGAAGCAAAGGGTCATGGTTGATGGGTGCTTGTGGAAGACTGTATCCAGTGAGGTTCCGTAAGGCTCAGTGCTGGGTCCCTTGCATTTTGTGGTATATATCAATGACTTGGACTTAAATGCTGGGGGTATGATTAAGAAGTTTGCAGATGACACTAAAATAGGCTGTGTGGTTGATAATGAAGAAAAAAGCTGCGGACTGCAGGAAGATATCAATATACTGGTCAGGCAGGCAGAACAGTGGCAAATGGAATTCAATCCAGACAAGTGTGAGGTAATGCATTTGGGGAGATATATCAAGGCAAGGGAATATACATTAAATGGTACGACACTGAAAAGTGTCGAGGAACAAAGGGACCTTGGAGTGCAGGTCCCTGAAGGTAGCAGGCCAGGTAGATAAGGTGGTTAAGAAGACATATGGAATTCTTCCCTTTATTAGTCGAGGTGTGGTCGAGTTATGCTTGTAGTCGAGTTATGCTTGAACTGTATAAACATAGAAACATAGAAACATAGAAAATAGGTGCAGGAGTAGGTCATTCGGCCCTTCTAGCCTGCACCGCCATTCAATGAGTTCATGGCTGAACATGCAACTTCAGTATCCCATTCCTGCTTTCTCACCATACCCCTTGATCCCCCTTCATCTTCATCGAACTCCTTTTTGAATATATTTAGTGAATTGGCCTCAACAACTTTCTGTGGTAGAGAATTCCACAGGTTCACCACATTCTGGGTGAAGAAATTCCTCCTCATCTCGGTCCTAAATGGCTTCCCCCTTATCCTTAGACTGTGACCCCTGGTTCTGGACTTCCCCAACATTGGGAACATTCTTCCTGCATCTAACCTGTCGAACCCCGTCAGAATTTTAAACGTTTCTATGAGGTCCCCTCTCATTCTTCTGAACTCCAGTGAATACAAGCCCAGTTGATCCAGTCTTTCTTGATAGGTCAGTCCCACCATCCCGGGAATCAGTCTGGTGAATCTTCGCTGCACTCCCTCAATAGCAAGAATGTCCTTCCTCAGGTTAGGAGACCAAAACTGTACACAATACTCCAGGTGTGGCCTCACCAAGGCCCTGTACAACTTTTAGCAACACCTCCCTGCCCCTGTACTCAAATCCCCTCGCTATGAAGGCCAACATGCCATTTGCTTTCTTAACCGCCTGCTGTACCTGCATGCCAACCTTCAATGACTGATGTACCATGACACACAGGTCTCTTTGCACCTCCCCTTTTCCTAATCTGTCACCATTCAGATAATAGTCTGTCTCTCTGTTTTTACCACCAAAGTAGATAACCTCACATTTATCCACATTATACTTCATCTGCCATGCATTTGCCCACTCACCTAACCTATCCAAGTCGCTCTGCAGCCTCATAGCATCCTCCTCGCAGCTCACACTGCCACCCAACTTAGTGTCATCCGCAAATTTGGAGATACTACATTTAATCCCCTCGTCTAAATCATTAATGTACAGCGTAAACAGCTGGGGCCCCAGCACAGAACCTTGCGGTACCCCACTAGTCACCGCCTGCCATTCTGAAAAGTCCCCATTTACTCCTACTCTTTGTTTCCTGTCTGACAACCAGTTCTCAATCCATGTCAGCACACTACCCCCAATCCCATGTGCTTTAACTTTGCACATTAATCTCTTGTGTGGGACCTTGTCGAAAGCCTTCTGAAAGTCCAAATATACCACATCAACTGGTTCTCCCTTGTCCACTCTACTGGAAACATCCTCAAAAAATTCCAGAAGATTTGGCAAGCATGATTTCCCTTTCACAAATCCATGCTGACTTGGACCTATCATGTCACCTCTTTCCAAATGCACTGCTATGACATCCTTAATAATTGATTCCATCATTTTACCCACTACCGATGTCAGACTGACCGGTCTATAATTCCCTGTTATCTCTCTCCCTCCTTTTTTAAAAAGTGGGGTTACATTGGCTACCCTCCACTCCATAGGAACTGATCCCGAGTCAATGGAATGTTGGAAAATGACTGTCAATGCATCCACTATTTTCAAGGCCACCTCCTTAAGTACTCTGGGATGCAGTCCATCAGGCCCTGGGGATTTATCGGCCTTCAATCCCATCAATTTCCCCAACACAATTTCCCGACTAATAAGGATTTCCCTCAGTTCCTCCTCCTTACTAGACCCTCCGACCCCTTTTATATCTGGAAGGTTGTTTGTGTCCTCCTTAGTGAATACCGAACCAAAGTACTTGTTCAATTGGTCCGCCATTTCTTTGTTCCCCGTTATGACTTCCCCTGATTCTGACTGCAGGGGACCTATGTTTGTCTTTGCTAACCTTTTTCTCTTTACATATCTATAGAAACTTTTGCAATCCGTCTTAATGTTCCCTGCAAGCTTCTTCTCGTACTCCATTTTCCCTGCCCTAATCAAACCCTTTGTCCTCCTCTGCTGAGTTCTAAATTTCTCCCAGTCCCCGGGTTCGCTGCTATTTCTGGCCAATTTGTATGCCACTTTCTTGGCTTTAATACTATCCATGATTTCCCTTGATAGCCATGGTTGAGCCACCTTCCCTTTTTTATTTTTACGCCAGACAGGAATGTACAATTGTTGTAGTTAATCCATGCGGTCTGTAAATGTCTGCCGTTGCCCATCCACAGTCAACCCCTTCAGTATCATTCGCCAATCTATCCTAGCCAATTCACGCTTCATACCTTCAAAGTTACCCTTCTTTAAGTTCTGAACCATGGTCTCTGAATTAACTGTTTCATTCTCCATCCTAATGCAGAATTCCACCATATTATGGTCACTCTTCCACAAGGGGCCTCGCACAACGAGATTGCTAATTAATCCTCTCTCATTACACAATACCCAGTCTAAGATGGCCTCCCCCCTAGTTGGTTCCTCGGCATATTGGTCTAAAAAACCATCCCTTAAGCACTCCAGGAAATCCTCCTCCACCATATTGCTTCCAGTTTGGTTAGCCCAATCTATGTGCATATTAAAGTCACCCATTATAACTGCTGCACTTTTATTGCACGCACCCCTAATTTCATGTTTGATGCCCTCTACAACATCACTACTACTGTTTGGAGGTCTGTACACAACTCCCACTAACGTTTTTTGCCCTTTGGTGTTCTGCAGCTCTACCCATATAGATTCCACATCATCCAAGCTAATATCCTTCCGAACTATTGCCTTAATTTCCTCCTTAACCAACAATGCTACCCCACCTCCTTTTCCTTTTATTCTATCTTTCCTGAATGTTGAATACCCCTGGATGTTGAGTTCCCAGCCCTGATCATCCTGGAGCCACGTCTCCGTAATCCCAATCACATCATATTTGTTAACATCTATTTGCACAGTTAATTCATCCACCTTATTGCGGACACTCCTTGCATTAAGACACAAAGCCTTCAGGCTTGTTTTTTTAACACCCTTTGTCCTTTTAGAATTTTGCTGTACAATGGCCCTTTTTGTTCTTTGCCTTGGGTTTCTCTGCCCTCCACTTTTCCTCATCTCCTTTCTGTCTTTTGCTTTTGCCTCCTTTTTGTTTCCCTCTGTCTCCCTGCATTGGTTCCCATCCCCCTGCCATATTAGTTTAACTCCTCCCCAACAGCACTAGCAAACACTCCCCCTCAGACATTGATTCCGGTCCTGCCCAGGTGCAGACCGTCCGGTTTGTACTGGTCCCACCTCCCCCAGAACCGGTTCCAATGCCCCAGGAATTTGAATCCCTCCCTGCTGCACCACTGCTCAAGCCACGTATTCATCTGCGCTATCCTGCGATTCCTACTCTGACTATCGCGTGGCACTGTTAGCAATCCTGAGATTACTACTTTTGAGGTCCTACTTTTTAATTTAGCTCCCAGCTCCTTAAATTCGTTTCGTAGGATCTCATCCCTTTTTTTTACCTATGTTGTTGGTACCAATATGCACCACGACAACTGGCTGATCTCCCTCCCTTTTTAGAATGTCCTGCACCCGCTCCGAGACATCCTTGACCCTTGCACCAGGGAGGCAACATACCATCCTGGAGTCTCGGTTGCGGCCACAGAAACGCCTATCTATTCCCCTTACAATTGAATCCCCTATCACTATCGCTCTCCCACTCTTTTTCCTGCCCTCCTGTGCAACAGAGCCAGCCACGGTGCCATGAACTTGGCTGCTGCTGCCCTCCCCTGATGAGTCATCCCCCTCAACAGTACCCAAAGCAGTGTATCTGTTTTGCAGGGAGATGACCACAGTGGACTCCTGCACTACCTTCCTTGCACTGCTCTTCCTGTTGGTCTTCCATTCCCTATCTGGCTGTGGACCCTTTCCCTGCGGTACGACCAACTCGCTACACGTGTTACTCACGTCATTCTCAGCATCGTGGATGCTCCAGAGTGAATCCACCCTCAGCTCCAACTCCGCAACGCAGACCGTCAGGAGCTGGAGGTGGACACACTTCCTGCACACATAGTCGACAGGACACTGGAGTCATCCCTGAGTTCCCACATGGTACAGGAGGAGCATAACACCCGACCGAGCTCTCCTGCCATGACTTAACCCTTAGATACAGTTAAATTGGCAACAACAATGTTAAAGTTTACTCACTGTTATAGAAGAGAAAAAAGAAAAACTACTCACCGATCACCAGCCAATCACTTACCCCCTTGGCTGTGACATCACCTTTTGATTTCTTTCCACTTCTTTTTTGCCTTCTCTCCCCGCTGCAGCTGCACAGGTCACGCCTCTCGGACTGCCGCCGTCTCTCGCTGCCGCTGAGCCTTTATAGGCCTCACCAACGGCAGGAACTCCCGCCTCTCGGACTGCCGCTGCCTCTCGCTGCCGCTGAGCCTTTATAGGCCTCACCAACGCCAGGAACTCCCGCCTCTCGGACTGCCGCCGCCTCTCGCTGCCGCTGAGCCTTTATAGGCCTCACCAACGCCAGGAACTCCCGCCTCTCGGACTGCCGCCGCCTCTCGCTGCCGCTGGGCATTTATTGGTTAGGCTGCAGCTGGAGTACTGTGTGCAGTTCTGGTCACCACGTTACAGGAAAGATGTGATTGCAGAGGAGATTTACAAGAATGTTGCTTGGACTGGAGAATTGTGGCTATGAGGAAAGATTAGAGATGCTGGGTCTGTTTTCTTTGGATCAGAGGAGGCTGAGGGGAGACCTGATTGAGGTGTATAAAATTATGAGATGCCTGGATAGAGTGGATAGGAAGAACCTGTTCTCTTGGCAGAGGGGTCAACAACCAGGGGGCATACATTTAAAGTAATTGGGGGGAGGTTTAAAGGAGACATGAGGGGAAATGTCTTCACCCAGAGGGTGGTGGGGGTCTGGAACTCACTGCCTGAAAGGGTAGTAGAGGCAGAAACCCTCACCACATTTGAAAAATACTTGGATGCGCAATTAAAGTGCCGTAACCTACAGGGCTACGGACCAAGAGCTGGAAAGTGAGATTAGGCTGGATAGCTCTTGGTCGGCCAACGCGGACACGATGGGCCAAAATGGCCTCCTTCTGTGCTGTAAATGTCTATGATTCTAACAGTCAGCTGGTGTGTCAAGTGAACACCAACAGCAAGGTTGCAGACTGGAGGAGAAGTCAGAACTGGCCCCTTCGGGGGTTACTGTCCGCTCAGAGGATGAAGGAAAGGCAGAACTGGAATACCGAGACAAAGCCTGGGAAACCAACTATGGGGAAAGAGCAGTAAAGAGCGGGGAGACAGGCAGACATTGAGAGATGGGGGAAGACGGAATGAGAGACTCTCCTCATATGGAAGGAAGACTCTCTTGGTGCCCCACTGAAATGTGAAAGGAAGGCATGCATTTCTATAGCGCCTTACACAACCTCAGGACATTCCAAAGCACTTTACAGCCAATTAAGTATTTTTGAAGTGTTGTAATGCAGGAAACACAGCGGCCAAATTGCACAAAGCAAGCTCCCACAAACAGCAATGTGATAATGACCAGATAGCTCTTTCAAAGAGCCGGCACGGGCACGAAGGGCAGAACGGCCTCCTTCTGTGCTGAGAGATTCTACGATAAAGATTTGCATTCCTATTCATGAACACCGGACGTGCCAAAGTGCTTTTTGAAGAGTAGTCAATGTTGTAATGTAAGAAACGTGGCAACCAATTTGCGCACAGCAAACTCCCACACACACATCAATGAGTGATGTTAATTGAGGGATAAATATTAACCAAATTACCGGGGATAACTCCACTGCTCTTCTTCAAAATAGCACCATAGGATCTTTTACATCCACCTGAGAGAGCAGACGGGGCCTCGGTTTAACATCTCATCTGAAAGACGGCACCTCCGACAGTGCAGCGCTCTCTCAGCACTGCACTGGGGATGTCAGCCTAGATTTTTGTGCTCAAGTCTCTGGAGGGGGATTTGAACCCACAACCTTCTGACTGAGAGTCAAGCGTGCTGCCCACTGAGCCACGGTTGACACCAGTGGACAGAAGCGAGGGAGAGAGAGAGAGAGAGAGAGAGAGAGAAACAGCCACAACTCTGGTTCCACGTATTCCTGGAAGTTTCATCGGGTGACCTCCCGCCCTCCAAGCGCCTCGCCAGGTCAAACCGCCCCTTCCTTCCTCTCTCCCCTGCCTGCAATGTCTTTACATCTAATAAATAAAAGTGTTCAAAGAGAATGGAAAAAAAAACCACGCTATTCGCCAGCAATGTTATTCCCGGAGGTTTTACTCACAGCAGCACCCAGCGGATTAATGTTTATTTCCTGGAGACTCCGGGGCATTGCTGGACAGTCGGGAACCCAAGGATGCCCCTACACAGGAAGCCCAAAGCTCACCCCAAAATGGGCCTCGGGCCTCATTCAATTAATACCAACCAGCTGCTGTCAAGGATTCACCTCAGGCCGTGTCACAAGAACGTAAAAATCAGGAACAGGAGTTGGCCATACGGCTCCGCCATTCAATTTCATGGCTGATCATCGACCTCAACTCCACTGTCCTGCCCGATCTCCGTATCACTTGATTCCCCTCGAGTCCAAAAATCTATCGATCTCAGTCTTGAATATATTCAATGACTCAGCATCCACAGCCCTCTGGGGCAGAGAATACCAAAAATTCATCGCCCTCTGAGTGAAGAAATTCTTCCGGATCGCAGTTTTAAATGGCCGAACTCTTATCCTGACACTGTAACCCCTGGTTCTAGACTCTCCAGCCAGGTGGAAATAAACTCTCAGCATCTACCCTGTCCATCCCCCTCAGAATCTTAAATGATTCAATGCGATCACCTCTCATTCTTCTAAACTCAAGAGCGTATAGGCCCAATCTACTCAATCTCTCCTCAGGTCAACCCTTTCATCCCAAGAATCAAAAGGGAACCTTCCTTGCACCACCTTTAAGGCAAGTGCATCCTTCATCAGATAAGGAGAGCAAAGATAAGGGATATGGATTGAAACCCAGCTGCTGGAAGAACCATCTTCTGGGAGCTACATGAAATTGTCCTGCCTGGCCTCCCACATTCTACCCTACGTAAACTAGAGGTGATCCAAAACTCAGTTGCCTGTGTCCTAATTCGCACCAAGTCCCACTCACCCATCACCCCTGAGCTCGCTGACCTACATTGGCTTCCGGTTAAGCAACGCCTCGATTTCAAAATTCTCATCCTTGTTTTCAAATCCCTCCATGGCCTCGCCCCCTCCCTATCTCTGTAATCTTCTCCAACCCCGCAACACCCCGAGATGTCTGCGCTCCTCTAATTCTGCCCTCTGGAGCATCCCTGATTATAATCGCTCAACCATTGGTGGCCGTGCCTTCGGTTGCCTGGGCCCCAAGCTCTGGAACTCCCTGCCTAAACCTCTCCGCCTCTCTACCTCTCTTTCCTCCTTTAAGAGGCTCCTTAAAACCTACTTATTTGACCGAGCTTTTGGTCATCTGCCCTAATTTCTATTTATGCGGCTCAGTGTCAAATTTGTATCTCAATACTTCTGTGAAGTGCCCTGAGACGTGTCACTATGTTAAAGGGGCTATATAAATACAAGTTGTTGTTGTTGTCTTGTCTTAGTCAAGCCCTGACCAATTTATTCTCTGTGCACTCGGGCTCTCTCACCATTGTTTACCTGTCATCAATCCACTAATCTCTAAGAGAAAAAGTTTTTTTTTAAAACAGTGTAACTATTTGTACTGCACTTTTTTTGACTGACATGCGTCTGTCAAGCCCCGCTCCCTGTCAAGCTCCGCCTCCCTGTTCCGCTCTGAATCATTCCCTCCATGTGGTGCCGAGATCGCTGACGTGAGGCCTCCACTCTCACCCGCACCGATTCTCTCCCGGCAGCCGTGTGGGAGAGAGTGACAGCAGCGAGCAGAGAAGTGGCGGAGGACCGAGATGGAGGGAGAGGGAGAGAGAGACTGGAGGAGGGAGATAGGCTGGGGGGACAGTGAGAGACTGGGGTGAGAGAGGGATTGGGAGAGAGAGAGATTGGGAGGGAGAGAGGCTAGGGGAGAGAGAGAGAGAGAGAGAGAGAGAGAGAGAGAGAGACAGGCTGGGGGGAGAGTGAGAGAGACTGGGAGAGAGAGAGCCGGGGAGGTGCGGGGAGAGAGACACAGATGGCGGGGGGGAGGGGAATCAGAAGGGGGAGAGGGAACTCAGGGGAGATGGATCACAGTCTTCCAAATCCCTACAAGAGACATCGATGGAGTGGATGATATCCAGAAGTCACGACATTGTCACTATTCACTTCAACCGGTTAACAATCCATACGCAATGGTGGTGGGGGAGCAGGGAGTGGGGGGGGAGCGCGGGGGCGGCGGGGGGAAGGATGCACTTGCGCTTGGGTAAGGCACTTTGGCTGGGGGAGGCATGCACTTGGACTGGGGTACAGCACTTTGGCTGGGGGAGGGATGTACTTCAAATGGCCCTTGCTGTCTTCTGGGGAGCTCTGTCCTCTGTCGCTTCAGGAAGTCAAAATGGATCAAGTTACAATTTGCAAAGTCAGTGAGACCTTGGGATGGGCGGTTCCAGTTACACAGCCCTGTGACACTTCAGGGTGTGGCTTATCCTCCAAGGGGACCAATCATAGACAAAGGGTGGAGCATGGTGGCCATTTATGCAGTGCAAATAAACACGTCCATTTTTTGACATGTTTCTGCTCGGTGAGTCATTATGTCAGAGGGAACAACAGAATGTGATGAACAATGCGAAAGGACATCTAAAAGCAGCTCTCCCGGGAGGGGGAAAACGAAGCCTGGATAATGAAACCACTAATTCATCAAAACCTTAATGGATTAAATCCGTAATTTGTTTAATTGATCAAAAAGTGGACTATTAAAATGAGACTCTGAGGAAAGGAATGTTGATGTATGTCAGCATGGTGTCCAACACCAAACTCACACTGGAGGCATATAGTTCCAGCAAGATATTTTATTTTTACCTTTAACTTTAAGTTTTTCCAAGTGTGACAAAATCAAGCATTTTCCATTTTTGGCTGTCTGTTGCCAGCATCAAATCATTGCCAAGTCCAGCATGTAGCGTGAAACTACTACACTGCCCCCATCAAACACTCCCAGGGCAGGTAAAGCACGGGTTAGATAAAGAGTAAAGCTCCCTCTACACTGTCCCATCAAACACTCCCAGCGCTGGTACAGCATGGGTTAGATACAGAGTAAAGCTCCCTCTACACTGCCCCCATCAAACACTCCCAGGGCAGGTAAAGCACGGGTTAGATAAAGAGTAAAGCTCCCTCTACACTGTCCCATCAAACACTCCCAAGGCAGGTAAAGCACGGGTTAGATAAAGAGTAAAGCTCCCTCTACACTGTCCCATCAAACACTCCCAGGGCAGGTAAAGCACGGGTTAGATAAAGAGTAAAGCTCCCTCTACACTGTCCCATCAAACACTCCCAGGGCAGGTAAAGCACGGGTTAGATAAAGAGTAAAGCTCCCTCTACACTGTCCCATCAAACACTCCCAGCGCTGGTACAGCACGGGGTTAGATACAGAGTAAAGCTCCCTCTATACTGTCCCATCAAACACTCCCAGGGCAGGTACAGCATGGGGTTAGATACAGAGTGAAGCTCCCTCCGTCTATCTCAGATGGAAGCAAGGGGTTCCCCTGGTTCCAGAGGAGGAAGAGAATCTCAGCAAGATGCCAGAATCCAGTCACAAAGGCCAATAAATGCAGTGACTGCCGACGGTGGACGAGCTGGAATCTGCAGTATCCAGCAGACTGCCCGATCAGGCGGACCAGGAAGAAGAAGAGACTGTATTTATATAACACCTGTCATGACCTCAGGACGTCCCAAAGCACTTTTACAGGCAATGAAGCACTTTTTGAAGTGCAGTCACTGTTGTAAGATAGAAAACACAGTCTCCAACTTTAACCTACAGCCTGTGCCAAGCTCGATGCTCTCAGACCGGCCGGCAGCAAAGAACCTACAGAGGTGCTCAGTCCCTCCCTGGAGAAGCAGTAATCTAAGGGAGGATTCTTGCTCCCGATCACCATCCAATGTAGATAGAAAGAAAAAAAGGAAAGAAGTTGACACGGAGCAATGAATTTTTCCTCCAGTTTTATTGCTGGAAAATTAGTATTTATTTTAAGCTTGCTGTTCTGGAGAAAGAAAGAAAGGAAGGCTGGGAAGGGAAGGGGAGGGAAGGGATGGGAAGTGATGGGAAGGAGAAGGAAGGGAAGGAAGGGAGAGGAGGGAAGGGGAGGGAAGGGTAGAATAGGGAAGAGAAGGGAAGGGAAGGGTAGGGATGGAAGGGAAGGGAAGGGAAGGGAAGGGAGGGAAGGGGGAGGGAAGGGGAGGGGAAGGAAAGAAAGAAGGAAAGAAAGAAAGAAAGGAAGGAATGAAGGAAGAAAGAAAGAAAGGAGAGAACGAAAAAAAGAAAGACAGACATACAGACAATTATATAGCGCCTTTCACAACCATAAGCGGTTGTTCAAACCCAGCTGGTTGACCCAAATGTCATCCTCAATAAATGTTGCCTTTTCCAACGCCGCTCACATCCCAAGAATAAATAATAGAAACCAAAATTATAAGAACGAGGGAAAAAACAGATAGGCTTTTTATTTTAAGAGGCTGGGTTGGAAAATCAATAGTGTTTACAAAGTGAAGTGACATGCAATTACTTTCGAGTACAGCATGTAATCTGCACATTGATTTTTTATTTCTGAGCTAGTCGGAGATAGCCAAGTAGAAAGTTTTTAAGCGTAAAGGATAGGGGAATGACCACCGCTAGTCTCATCTCAGATCATTATTTTTATTCCTCTCTATATTTCTTTGTTAATGAACCAAGAATGTTTAACTGTATTCAACTGTGAGAACTAATCGAGGTAATACCGAGAAGGGAAAGTTGGTAGGTCCCATTATAACCATCCTATCCTATCCTCCAGCCCGATGTTCCTCTATCTGCCTCTCCCAAGCGCCTTCCACGTCCCAAAGCACTTTACAGCCAATAAAGTATTTTTTGGAGTGTAATGTAGGAAACGCGGCAGCCCATTTGCGCACAGCAAGCTCCCACAAACAACAATGTGATAATGACCAGGTCATCTGTTGTTAGTGATGTTGGTTGAGGGACAAATATTGGCAGAAGCCACGAGGGAGAACGCCCATTCTCTTCGACAAATAGTGGCCGTGGGACCTGAGAGAGCAAACGAGACCTCGATTTAACATTTCATCCAAAAGACGGCACTGCTGACAGTATAGCACGACTTCAGTACTGCATTGGAGTGTCCGCCTGGATTATAGATTCAAGTCTCTGGAGTGGGGTTTAAACCCACAACCTTCTGACTCAAAGGTGAGAGTGCTACCCACTGAGCCACGGCTGACACTTTAATAGTTGTCTATTATTGTGCTTAAAAAACAGAGCCATGCGGCCCCTGGTAACCAGACATTGCTCCACGGATGCTCGGGATCAATAGGATAACCGCATTACTCACTGACTTCCGTTGCGAGCACGGAGATATTTTGCCACGGTGTTAGCTCTCTGTCCAGTGGTTCTGTGGTTTTTATAATCCCATTCTGTGCATTGATGGTGAAAGATCTGTCCAGGTATGAGTGTTGTTCAATGGAATACCTGAGGGGAGTGAAGAAAGGACAGGATTAAACATAGGACAACCTGTGTGGCTCAAGGATGGATCATACGAACATAAGAACAAAAGAATTAGGAGCAGGAGTCAGCCATTTGGCCCTTCGAGCCTGCTCCGCCATTCAATAAGATCATGGCTGATCTGATCTTGGCCTTAAATCTACTTCCCTGCCCGCTCCCCATAACCCTTGACTCCCTTATCGTTCAAAAATCTGTCTATCTCTGCCTTAAATACATTCAATGACCCAGCTTCCACAGCTCTCTGCGGCAGAGAATTCCATAGATTCATGACCCTCTGAGAGAAGAAATTCTTCCTCATCTCAGTTTTAAATGGGCGACCCCTTATTCTGAAACTATGCCTCCCTAGTTCAAATTCCCCCACGAGGGGAAACATCCTCTCTGCATCTACCCTGTCAAGCCCCCTCAGAATCTTATACATTTCAATAAGATCATCTCTCATTCTTCTAAACTCCAATGAGTACAAGCTCAACCTTCCTTTCTTCATAAGACAACCCCTTCATCTCAGGCATCAACCTATGATGAGAATGTCCCCGCACCGAATCTACCCCTCAGTAATTCGCTTCACAGTTTCTCCCCTTATCTCTCTCCTCTTCCTCTCCTGAAGGTGCTGTGATGCAATGCCATAGTCAAGGGAGCTTTATTCTGCTTGTACCTCACGTTAACTGCAGATACGTCGAGATGATGATTAAATGGAAAGTATTCCAATTCCCCAGCACCGATATCCATCACCTCAATTAGCACAAAAGTTCACCCCCAAAAAATAAATCAGAGGCCCAGCTTGGAGAAACACTGACTACAAGTGCCTATTGAGATAGAGGCTACACACTCCCCACAAATCTCCATTTTCAAACTCACTCCCAGGTATCTGATATTCTATATATAAACCCCCCCGAACCCCTTGATTAGATTCCAGCCTGTAACTCACTCCCGGGTGTCCGTTATTCTATATAAACCCCCTGAACCCCTCGATTAGATTCCAGCCTGTAACTCACTCTCGAGTATCTGATATTCTATGTATTAACCCCCTGAAACCCCCCTCAATTAGATTCCAGCCTCTAACTCACTCTCGGGTATCTGATATTCTATACATAAACCCCCCGAACCCCTCGATTAGATTCTTGCCTGTAACTCACTCCCGGGTATCTGTTATTCTATATATAAACCCCAAAATACTGGCCACGGGATTGTTCATGTCCACCTGAGTGGGAAGACGGGGCCTTGGTTTAACGTCTTATCCAAAAGACAGCACCTCCGACATTGAAGCACTCCCTCAGCATTGGCACTGGGAGGGTCAGCCTAGATTTAGGTGCTCGAGTCCCTGGAGTGAGATTTGAGCCCACAACCTTCTGATACAGGGGCGAGTGTGCTGCCCACTGAGCCACGATTGACACTTTAAATTAGTCGATGAGCATAAAGCTGATGGGGAGACCAGCTGCCACTGGAGAAGTAGGAGGGGGGGGGAACCGAGCGTTGTATATCTCACTTGCTGGAGGCGAATGGAGAAGGTGAGTATGGAAATGAAGTGCGATTTGAGCCACCTGCCAATGATTGAGAATAAAATAGTAGCAATAATTTATGTTACAGATTTTCTCGCCTGTTAATCATGTAATGGAATATTGAAATGTAAAATATTTATGTGACTATTAATTTTAATCAGGTCCATTTTTATTCAGAGTTTTTGCCAAACTATTTTTAAGCTGTTGGGGCACGGGGAGTTAATGTTGTCCAGAGGGTGCGGACAAGAATTGAATAGTGGCGATGGAAGGGAGAAAGGGTATTCGAGCTTGATAACCTTTGAAGATCGTAAGATTTTAAGAAATGTTTGGGACAAGAGAAGTTCATCTGGATCAATGATCCAGGCCAGTTTCTGCTGATCTCAAACCCTGCTACACACTTCTAATCATAATTCTCAGTCCCTTTTGTCCCGAAACACATCTAGTTGTCGCTTCAACCTACTTGCTATGAGTTTCGACAACATTATTACTGTTTGATTATCAGGGAGAACTTAAGCAGAACTTTCCTTGAGGAGATTAAATTGGTGGGGTAAAGTCCATGATTGGGGAGAATGTACATGGGCAGTGGGAGGGGATTAAATGGTCCATGATAGGGTAGATCGGACAGGGGCTGTGGGCAGAGATTAAATGGATCAATGTTGGATTGAACAAAGAATGAAGACAGTCGGAGAGCAGACACAGTAAAGCAAGATGTAGGGATTTAATGAGTGCGCGATTGTGCTTCTAAATTCTGAAGATTGTAGAGGAAAGGGAGGATGGAATGAGGAGAGGAGTTCTATAATACGGAGGTTCTGGAAAGGATTTAGTTCATGTAGGACACAGATGTGTGGTTTCAGTTTTACGAGATTTTTACTTGTCTGGTTGCTGGAGTTTGAAGGGTTACCGCCTGCTACCAGCTGTCGTGTCATTATTATCATCACAGGCAGTCCCTCGGAATCGAGGAAGACTTGCTTCCACTCTAAAAGTGAGTTTTCAGGTGACTGAACAGTCCAATACGGGAATTACAGTCTCTGTCACAGGTGGGACAGACAGTCATTGAAGAAGAGGGTGGGTGGGGAGTCTGGTTTGCCGCACGCTCCTTCCGCTGCCTGCGCTGGGTTTGTGCATGTTCTCGGCGACGAGACTCGAGGTGCTCAGCGCCCTCCTGGATGCACTTCCTCCACTTAGGGCGGTCTTTGGCCAGGGACTCCCAGGTGTCGGTGGGGATGTTACACTTTATCAAGGAGGCTTTGAGGGTGTCCTTGAAACGTTTCCTCTTGAAACGTTTCCTCTTGAAATGTTTCCAACATCGATACACCTGTTGCTTTACACATCTTTCTCTTTGCAATAATTCGTGATGAATGTAGAATTACACAATCACAGTTCTGGCAGCTTTGCCTAGTCTCTAGGGGGCCGATTTTCAGCAGCCCACCGCCCGTTGCCACCGACTGCCGCCCACTGCCGCCGACATTGCTCCTGAAGATCCGCCCAGTGCCACTTTCGGGGCGGCCTGGAGCGGGCGGGAGGGGAGAGCCGCCGGGAACTGCCCGCCGACATCAGCGGACGGTCGAGTGGCGTAACTGAGCTCCCGCCGGCCGAGCTCCCAGATTCCTGCGGGCGGGAGTCGGCGGGACTCGGCGGCAGAACGGGGACGGACCGCTGGCTGGAGGCTGGTCTGTCCCCGACGGTAAATCTGAAGAATCTGAAAAAAAGGTAAGTGAACATTTTCAGACTTTTTTTCAACAGCGACTTACCTGGATGGGGTCCCCTGAAGGTCTCCCGATAGTTTTTGTATTTTTTAACGAATGATTTTTTTTTTCCAGGTCTTCGACCCTCCGTGGGCCCAACTCCATTCTCAGCGGCACTTGGGCGGCAAGCGCCTCTGCCGCCGAGAATGCGATCTCCCGCCCGCTGCCGCCCAGATTGGCGGCGTATGTCGTCCATTTGCCGCCCGCCGACCTTCGAGGGACCTCGACCATGAATATCCCGCCCAGAGTGCCGTCCGGTAACTCGGTGCCATCGGCAGCATTTTGGGCGGCACTTGGGCGGGCGGAGACCTTGATCAAAATCGGCTCCGATATCTCCAGACGTATATCCCTCCCACACACACACACACACACACACACACACACACAGACCCACACACACACACACACACACACAGACCCACACACACACACACACACACAGACAGACCCACACACACACAGACCCACACACACACAGACCCACACACACACACACACACAGACCCACACACACACACACACACACACACAGACCCACACACACACACACACAGACCCACACACACACAGACACACACAGACCCACACACACACACACACACAGACCCACACAGACACACACACACACACACACAGACCCACACACACACACACACACACACACACACAGACACCGCCCCACATGCACACACCCAAACACACACTCACTCATACACACACTCACACACCCATATATGCACCCATACAGACACACTCGCACACATATAGAATGTCCCACGCACACACACACACACACACACACACACAGTCCCCCATACACATCATCATCATCATAATTTTAGTAATTATCGCCCTTTTTTTTTAAGAACTGCCCAATGGGCCCAAGCTTCCATTTTTTCGCCAAGAATCGGGGTATAAGCCCCATTTTTTTCGCTGGGCCGAATTTTTTCTTTTTTGGAGTAATTTTCATCAGCGATAATTTTGGGAACTTTAGCAGAATTTTGAGCAGCAATCCAGCTCAGGAGGGCGATGGCAGCGAAGAGGGCAACTGATTTTGACGTCACCCAAGGTCCAGGTCGCTGATTGGAGCGTGGGCAGGTACAGCAGGAGTGGCAGGATCAGGGCGAAAGAGCGGCGAGGTCGGGGCGAGGGAGCGGCAAGGTCGGGGCGAGGGAGCGGCGAGGTCGGGGCGAGGGAGCGGCGAGGTCGGGGCGAGGGAGCGGCGAGGTCGGGGCGAGGGAGCGGCGAGGTCGGGGCGAGGGAGCGGCGAGGTCGGGGCGAGGGAGCGGCGAGGTCGGGGCGAGGGAGCGGCGAGGTCGGGGCGAGGGAGCGGCGAGTGGAGAGCAACACATACCTATATACATCTCAATACACATACAAGCATCGAACTACTTGGGCTCTAGCGGAATAATTAATTGGAGGAAGGCAAATTTGAGAGGGATGAGAATGGGTAAATTGGAATGAAAGATGGCATTCAAAATTGTCATTCCAGTCCTCTGGCACCACCCCCGTTTCTAAGGAGGATTGGAACATTAAAGTAGATAAGTCACCCAGACTGGATGAGATACATCCGAGGAAGCCAAAGGAATTGTGGGCGGAAATTGCCTAACATCTGTGGTTGGGAAAATGTTGGAGTCCATTATTAAAGAAGTAGCAGGACATTTGGAAAAGCAAAATTCGGTCAGGCAGAGTCAGCATGGATTTATGAAGGGGAAGTCATGTTTGACAAATTTGCTGGAACTCTTTGAGGATGTAATGAACAGGGTGGATAAAGGGGAACCAGTGGATGTTGTGTATTTGGACTTCCAGAAGGCATTTGACAAGGTGCCACATAAAAGGTTACTGCACAAAATAAAAGTTCACGGGGTTGGGGGTAATATATTAGCATGGATAGAGGATTGGCTAACTAACAGAGAACAGAGAGTCAGGATAAATGGTTCATTCTCGGGTTGACAACCAGTAACTAGTGGAGTGCCGCAGGGATCAGTGCTGGAACCCCAACTATTTACAATCCATATTAACGACTTGGAAGAAAGGGCTGAGTGTAATGTAGCCAAGTTTGCTGACGATACAAAGTTGGGAGGAAAAGCAATGTGTGAGGAGGACACAAAAAATCTGCAAAAAGACATAGACAGGCTGAGTGAGTGGGCAAAAATTTGGCAGATGGAATATGATGTTGGAAAGTGTGAGGTCATGCACTTTGGCAGAAAAAAAAAGAGCAAGTTATTATTTAAATGGAGAAAGATTGCAAAGTGCTGCAGTACAGCGGGACCTGGGGGTACTTGTGCATGAAACACAAAAGGATAGAATGCAGGTACAGCAAGTGATCAGGAAGGCCAATGGAATCTTGGCCTTTATTGCAAAGGGGATGGAGTATAAAAGCAGGGAAGTCTTGCTACAGTTATACAGGGTATTGGTGAGGCCACACCTGGAATACTGCGTGCAATTTTGGTTTCCATATTTACGAAAGGATATACTTGCTTTGGAGGCAGTTCAGAGAAGGTTCACTCGGTTGATTCCGGAGATGAGAGGGTTGACTTATGAGGAAAGGTTGAGTAGGTTGGGCCTCTACTCATTGGAATGCAGAAGAATGAGAGGTGATCTTATCGAAACGTATAGGATTATGAGGGGGCTTGACAAGGTGGATGTAGAGAGGATGTTTTCACTGATGGGGGAGGCTAGAACTAGAGGGCATGATCTTAGAATAAGGGGCCGCTCATTTAAAACTGAGATTAGAAGAAATTTCTTCTCTCAAAGGGTTGTAAATTTGTGGAATTCACTGCCTCAGAGAGCTGTGGATGCTGGGACATTGAATAAATTTAAGACAGAAATAGACAGTTTCTTAAACGATAAGGGGATAAGGGGTTATGGGGAGCGGGCAGGGAAGTGGAGCTGAGTCCATGATCAGATCAGCCATGATCGTATTGAATGGCAGAGCAGGCTCGAGGGGCCGTATGGCCGACTCCTGCTCCTATTTCTTATGTTCTTCTGTTACCAATGTTCCCCCTAAGGAACCCATAACTCTAATCTCTTCCAACCCCACAACCCCCCGGGATGTCTGCGCTCCTCTAATTCTGCTCTCCTGAGCATTCCTGATTATAACCATTCAACCATTCTGTTGCCTAGGCCCCAAGCTCTGGAACTTCCTCTCTAAACCTCTCCACCTCTCTACCTCTCTTTCCACCTTTAGACGCTCCTTAAAACCTACCTCTTTGACCAAGCTTTTGGTCACCTGTGCTAATTTCTACTTTTTATCTCATAATACTCCTGTTAAGTGCCTTGGGACATTTGACTGCATTAAAGGCGCTAAATAAATACACGTTGTTGTTGTAAGGGATGCGGCCGCGCAGTGTTCTGACGCTCCCGCACAGGCCGCTCACCGGCTTTTACACTGTAAATACCGCGCATGCGCAGACATTTAAAGGGACTGCGCATGGAAAGAAACAGAAACATTGCTACTTACACACGCACACACACACCACACACCAGGAGGAATATATCCCACAAAAAAGCAGGATTAAACTAGCCAGTAATGACACACCGTGGAGCAATAAAGAAACGAGGGCAACATTGAAACTGAAGATAAAGGCAGACACGAAGGACCGCGACAACAAAGGAGGGGATGATACAAGGTGAGACGAAAATATAAGGAATGAAGTCAAAAAAATCAATTAGGAAGGCAAAGAGAAACTACAGAATTAAATTGTCAAGAAATATGTAAAGAAATAGTAAAGTAAGCATAATGACACATAAATAACAAAAGAAAGGGATAGGGCCACTAACAGATACACACGATAAACTCACAGGTAATGACAGATGGCAGCTAACAGCCGTGGCTCAGTGGGTAGCACTCTCAACATCCCCAGCATTGAAGCACGGACCACATTCGATCAGCTCCGCTGGGCAGGCCACATAATCCGCATGCCAGATACGAGACTCCCAAAGCAAGCGCTCTACTCGGAGCTCCTTCATGGCAAACGAGCCCCAGGTGGGCAGAGGAAACACTACAAGGACACCCTCAAAGCCTCCCTGATAAAGTACAACATCCCCACTGACACCTGGAAGTCCCTGGCCCAAGACCGCCCTAAGTGGAGGAAGTGCATCCGAGAGGGCGCTGAGCACCTCGAGTCTCATCGGCGACAGCATGCAGAAACCAAGCACAGGCAGCGGAAAGAGCGTGCGGCAAACCAGTCCCACCCTCCCCTTCCCTCAACGACTATCTGTCCCACCTGTGACAGGGACCGTGGCTCTCATATTGGACTGTTCAGCCACCAAAGAACGCACTTCAGGAGTGGAAGCACGTCTTCCTCAATTCCGAGGGGCTGCCTATGATGATGATGAGCACTCTCGCCTCTGAGGCAGAAGGTTGAGGGTTCAAGTCCCACTCCAGGGACTTGAGCACAAAAATTTGGGTTGACACGCCAGTGCAGTGCTGAGGGAGTGCGGCACTGTCAGAGGTGCCGCCTTTTGGAACCGTCATTAAACCGAGGCCCCATCTGCTCTCTCAGGTGGATGTAAAAGATCCCACGGCACTATTTCAAAGAAGAACAGGAAGTTATCCCCGGTGTCCTGCAGCCAATAGTTATCCCTCAATCAACATCACTAAAACAGATTATCTGGTCATTATCACATTGCTAGTTGTGGGAGCTTGCTGTGCGCAAATTGGCTGCCGCGTTTCCCACATTACAACAGTGACTACACTCCAAAAGTATTTCATTGGCTGTAAAGCGCTTTGAGACAACTGATGGTCGTGAAAAGCGTTATAAAAAAAGTATTAATTCATTACACGAGGAAGACTCACATGTTGGGCATGACATTAGAAGATGATTAAAAATGATATAAAGACATTTAAGATAGAAAGGAGGGAGCTAATTGATAAACTTAGTGAGGATAAAGTCTCGAGTCTGGATGGATTGCATCCACGTATATTAACAGAAGTTTGGGGAGAGATAGCAAAGTCACTATTACATATATAAACAAATCATTAGAAAAGGGAATGGAGCCAGAGGACTGGCGGACAGCTAATGTATTTCTATTCACAGTCTAAGGATAAGGGGTAAGCCATTTAGGACCGAGATGAGGAGAAACTTCTTCACACAGAGAGTGGTGAACCTGTGGAATTCTCTACCACAGAAAGTTGTTGAGGCCAATTCACTAAATATATTCAAAAAGGAGTTAGATGAGGTCCTTACTACTAGGGGGATCAAGGGGTATGGCGAGAAAGCAGGAATGGGGTACTGAAGTTGAATGTTCAGCCATGAACTTATTGAATGGCGGTGCAGGCTAGAAGGGCCGAATGGCCTACTCCTGCACCTATTTTCTATGTTTCTATGTTTCTATGTTTCTAAATAAAATGGGAGATAAAAAGGGAACTAAAGATCAATCAGCTTAACACACACAGTCTCACAACTCTATACTCTCACACCTCCAGGCACACACACTCTCACACTCACACTCACTCACACACTCACTCACTCACACATCCCCTGTTATCCGTTTCCCTGATATGGGACTCTATTTCTCCTCCATCAATAGACACAGCGGAGAGCTGCCAATGGTGCTGGTGCTGACAGACTGGGGAGTGTAACACTTGGCTCCAAGTCCCCAGACAGCTGCCAGAGAGCTCTCAAATCGACAAAAGAAATTCTTCGGCGGATTTAAATTGGCGGTGCTCTACAATGTAAAGGTTGCAGCTGAAACCGTTCCGATTCATTCTCCCCGTCCTCCCTCAAATAGAATAACTCAGCATTTGGAGTTGGTCCGAGGATCTAAGTTGCAGTGTCTAGCTGCGGATCCCAGGCATGGTTGCTGAGTCTGGCCCTGTCTGCAGCTCTGCGGGTGTCTGGGGAGATGGGTCGTGGTCCTGTGACAGTACGAGACATGTCTTGCACTTAGCCACTCTGCAGTCTGGCCCTCCGGGGAGTTTAGATTTGCAAACTACTGTTGTCTAACAGATCAAATACTGCTGGGATTACTGAAGTGCTAAGACTATCATGCAACCTGCCAGAATCTAATTCGGACAGACTGAAACGCCATTTGTAAAATCCCAGTTTTGCAATTCACTTACCTTGAAAGGAAATAGATAGTTCCTCTCGAACAAAGAAATTATCAGGCGCAGCAGTGACAATGTGAACGCCGATCTTCCATTGCAAATCTCCAATAAAAAAGCAATCAAATTTGTCTCACAGACTAATTAAGATCACGATCTCCAGTTACAAAAGACGTAAACAACAATGTGAATTAATAAAACACCTTTAATGTAATAAAACATCCCAAAGCACTTCAGAGGAACTAGTATCAGACAAACAAAAGACTTGCATTTATATAGCGTCTTTCATGACCACCGGGCGTCTCAAAGCACTTTACAGCCAATTAATTTCTTTTTGAAATATAGTCACTGTTGTAATGTGGGAAATGCGGCAGCCGACATGTGCACAGCAAGCTCCCACAAACAATAACATGCTAATGACCAGATAATCTGGTTTTGTTATGTTGATTGAGGGATAAATATTGGCCCCAGGACACCGGGGATAACTCCCCTGCTCTTCTTCAAAATAGTGCCATGGGATCTTTTATGTTCACCTGAGAGAGCAGACGGGGCCTCGGTTTAACATCTCATCTGAAAGATGGCATTTCTGACAGTGCGGAACTCCCTCAGCACTGCACAGGGAGTGTCAGCCGAGATTTTTGTGCTCAAGTTCCTGGAGTGGGACTTGAACCCATAACCTTCTGCCTCAGAGGTGAGTGAGAGTTCTACCCCACTGATCCATAGCTGACACTGTGAACAAAGGAGAATTTAGGACAGGTGACCAAAAGCTTGGTCAATGAGGCAGGTTTTAAGAAGCGACTTAAAGGGGGAGTGAGAGGTAGGAGGCAGAGAGGTTTAGGGAGGGAATTCCAGAGCTTAGGGTCCAGGCAGCTGAAGGCACGGCCGCCAACGGTGGAGTGAAGGGAGTGGGGGAGTGACAAGAGGCCAGAATTGGAGGAGCGCAGAGCACTCGTGGGTTGTGGGGCTGGAGGAGGTTAGAGATAAACTATGGGTGAGGCCACGGAGGGATTTGAAAACAAGGACAAGAATTTTAAATTTAAAGTGCTGCCTGACTGGGAGCCAATGTAGGTCAGCGAGCACAGGGGTGATGGGTGAGCAGGACTTGGTGCGAGTTAGGTTAGCGAGCACAGGGGGCGATGGGTGAGCGGGACTTGGTGCGAGTTAGGACATGGGGCAGTGAGCACAGGGGGTGATGGGTGAGCGGGATTTGGTGCGAGTTAGGTCAGCGAGCATAGGGGAGATGGGTGAGCGGGACTTGGTACGAGTTAGGTCAGCGAGCAAAGGGGTGATGGGTGAGCGGGACTTGGTGCGAGTTAGGTCAGCGAGCAAAGGGGTGATGGGTGAGCGGGACAGTGAGAGTTAGGTCAGCGAGCAAAGGGGTGATGGGTGAGCGGGACAGTGAGAGTTAAGTTAGCAAGCAGTTTTTTCGATGAGTTCAAGTTTCTCATGGGTGGAAAATGGGAGGCCGGCCAAGAGTGCGTTGGAATAGTTGTGTCTGGAGGTAACAAAGGCACAGATGAGGGTTGCAGCAGCGGATGAGCTGGGGCGGGGAGGAGATGGGCGATGTTACAGGCGGAGACGGGCGATGTTATGGGTTATGGGCGATGAGGGTTTCAGCAGCGGATGAACTGGGGCAGGGAGGAGACGGGCGATGTTACGGAGGCAGTCATGGTGATGGAGTTGGAAACTCAGCTCAGAGTGAAAGGGCGAGGTTGCAAAGAGTTTTGTTTAGCCAGAGACAGTGGGCAGGGAGGGGGATAGAATGGGTGGCTCGGGAATATAGTTTGTGACTGGGATGAATGTAGCGACGGTGAGATAGAGCTGGGTGTTGTCGGCAAAAATGTGGAATCTGTCATCCTGTCATCGAATTATGTCAATCAATCTTCCTCTAACATGGGTCGCATTATTTTACAACCTTAAGGGCAATTAGGGATGGGCAATAAAAGCCAGCCTTGCCAGCGACGCCTACATCCCAGGAACAAATTTTTTTTTACCTTCCCTTGGGGAACAGTGTGAATCAGTGGGAGGATTTGTGGGCTGATGAACTGTCTGACCAACAGTCAGCTGAACACTCTTTCCATGGCCGTAACCACCATGTCACCATGGCTGTGGGGGGGCGGGGGGGGGGGGGCGCGAGGTTAATTCTATACAGCGCGAGGGTTCAATGGGCTCCCACAACCCATACGATGAGGGAGGGGGGTCACTCACACTCTCGATGCGACTATCCCACAGGACATTGTAATGTATGCATCTGTGAGCATGCTCAGAGGTTTGTAGAACTGTTAAGTTGGGAGTGGCTTAGCCAGTCACCTGATGTTCACAAAACTCAATAAAACCCCAGCCAGTTGGGTTCGGGGGATCCACGATGAGACAGGTGTTTGTGAGCCTGGTGGATGAACTGGTAATGTGTAGTGTAATTGTTATACCTTTTCTAATAAACCCAGTGAAGATGTTGACTATGACTTGGAGTTCAGTCTCTGAATGCGCACACTCAGAGATTGAACTCCCAAGTCATAGTCAACATCTTCACCGAGGCATACGAAAGCATAGGCCTTACACTAAACATCCGTAAGACAAAGGTCCTCCACCAACCTGACCCCGCCACACAGCACTGCCCCCCAGTCATCAAAATCCACGGCGCGGCCTGAGTGTGCGCATTCAGAGACTGAACTCCAAGTCAGTCTCTGAACTCCACTTTCCATACTTCGGGAGCCTATCATCAGCAAGGACAGACATCGACGACAAGGGTTAACACCACCTCCAGTGTGCCAGCGCAGCCTTCGGCCGCCTGAGGAAGAGAGTGTTCAAAGATCAGGCCCTCAAATCTGGCACCAAGCTTATGGTCTACAGGGCTGTAGTGATACCTGCCCTCCTGTATGGGTCAGAGATGTGGACCATATACAGTAGACACCTCAAATCGCTGGAGAAATACCACCAACGATATCTCCGCAAGATCCTGCAAATCCCCTGGGAGGACAGACACACCAACGCTAGTGTTCTCGATCAGGTCAACATCCCCAGCACCAAAGCACTGACCACACTCGACCAGTTCTGTTGGGCGGGCCGCATTGTTCGCATGACTCAAGACACCCAAATCCAGGGCTGACCAAGACTGGGAACTCAACATCCAGGGGTATTCAACATTTAGGAAGGATAGACAGAAAGGAAAAGGAGGCGGGGTGGCGTTGCTGGTTAAAGAGGAAATTAATGCAATAGTAAGGAGGGACATTAGCCTGGATGATGTGGAATCGGTATGGGTGGAGCTGCGGAATACTAAAGGGCAGAAAACGCTAGTGGGAGTTGTGTACAGACCACCAAACAGTAGTGGTGAGGTTGGGGACAGCATCAAACAAGAAATTAGGGATGTGTGCAATAAAGGTACAGCAGTTATCATGGGCGACTTTAATCTATATATTGATTGGGCTAACCAAACTGGTAGCAATGCGGTGGAGGAGGATTTCCTGGAGTGTATTAGGGATGGTTTTCTCGACCAATATGTCGAGGAACCAACTAGAGAGCTGGCCATCCTAGACTGGGTGATGTGTAATGAGAAGGGACGAATTAGCAATCTTGTTGTGCGAGGTCCCTTGGGGAAGAGTGACCATAATATGGTAGAATTCTTTATTAGGATGGAGAGTGACACAATTAATTCGGAAACTAAGGTCCTGAACTTAAGGAAAGGTAACTTCGACGGTATGAGGCGTGAATTGGTTAGAATAGACTGGCAAAGGACACTTAAAGGGTTGACGGTGGATAAGCAATGGCAAACATTTAAAGATCACATGGATGAACTTCAGCAATTGTACATCCCTGTCTGGAGTAAAAATAAAGCGGGGAAGGTGGCTCAACCGTGGCTTAAAAGGGAGATTAAGGATAATGTTAAAGCCAAGGAAGAGGCATGGAAATTGGCTAGAAAAAGCAACAAACCTGAGGACAGGGAGAAATTTAGAATTCAAAGGAGGAGGATTAAGGGTTTAATTAAGAGTGGAAAAATAGAATATGAGAGGAAGCTTGCAGGGAACATAAAAACTGACTGCAAAAGCTTCTATAAATATGTGAAGAGAAAAAGATTATTGAAGACAAACATAGGTCCTTTGCAGTCGGATTCAGGTGAATTTATAATGGGGAACAAAGAAATGGCAGACCATTGAACAAATATTTTGGTTCTGTCTTCACAAAGGAAGACACAAATAATCTTCCGAAGGTACTAGGGGACCGAGGGTCTAGTGAGAAGGAGGGACTGAAGGATATCCTTATTAGGCAGTAAATTGTGTTAGGGACATTAATGGGATTGAAGGCCGATAAATCCCCGGGGCCTGATAGTCTGCATCCCAGAGTACTTAACGAAGTGGCCCTAGAAATAGTGGATGCATTGGTGACGATTTTACAACAGTCTATCGACTCTGGAACAGTTCCTATGGACTGGAGGGTAGCTAATGTAACACTACATTTTTAAAAAGGAGGGGGAGAGAAAACGGGTAATTATAGACCAGTTAGCCTGACATCAGTAGTGGGGAAAATGTTGGAATCAATCATTAAGGATGAAATAGCAGCGCATTTGGAAAGCAGTGACAGGATCGGTCCAAGTCAGCATGGATTTATGAAAGGCAAATCATGCTTGACAAATCTTCTGGAATTTTTTGAGGATGTAACTAGCAGAGTGGACAAGGGAGAACCAGTGGATGTGGTGTATTTGGACTTTCAAAAGGCTTTTGCCAAGGTCCCGCACAAGAGATTGTTGTGCAAAATCAAAGCACATGGTATTCGGGGTAATGTACTGATGTGGATAGAGAACTGGTTGGCAGACAGGAAGCAGAGAGTCGGGATAAACGAGTCCTTTTCAGAATGGTAAGCAGTGACTAGTGGAGTGCCGCAGGGCTCAGTGCTGGGACCCCAGCTCTTTACAATATACAGTAACGATTTAGATGAAGGAATTGAGTGTAATATCTCCAAGTTTGCAGATGACACTAAACTGGGTGGAGGTGTGAGCTGTGAGGAAGACACTAAGAGGCTGCAGGGTGACTTGGACCGGTTAGGTGAGTGGGCAAATGCAAGGCAGATGCAGTATAATGTGGATAAATGTGAGGTTATCCATTTTGGGGGCAAAAACACAAAGGCAGAATATTTTCTGAATGGCGGCAGATTAGGAAAAGGGGAGGTGCAACGAGACCTGGGTGTCATGGTTCATCAGTCATTGAAAGTTAGCATGCAGGTACAGCAGGTGGTGAAGAAGGCTAGGGGATTTGAGTATAGGAGCAGGGAGGTCTTACTGCAGTTGTACAGAGCCTTGGTGAGGCCTCATCTGGAATAATGTGTTCAGTTTTGGTCTCCTAATCTGTGGAAGGACATTCTTGCTATTGAGAGAGTGCAGCGAAGGTTCACCAGACTGATTCCAGGGATGGCTGGACTGAAATATGAGGAGAGACTGGATCAACTGGGCCTTTATTCACTGGAGTTTAGAAGGATGAGAGGGGATCTCATAGAAACGTATAAGATTCTGACGGGACTGGACAGGTTAGATGCGGGAAGAATGTTCCCGATGTTGAGGAAGTCCAGAACCAGGGGACATAGTCTTAGGATAAGGGGTAGGCCAATTAGGACTGAGATGAGGAGAAACTTCTTCACTCATAGAGTTGTTAACCTGTGGAATTCCCTGCCGCAGAGAGTTGTTGATGCCAGTTCATTGGATATATTCAAGAGGGTGTTAGATATGGCCCTTATGGCTAAAGAGATCAAGGGATATGGAGAGAAAGCAGGAAAGGGGTACTGAGGGAATGATCAGCCATGATTTTATTGAATGGTGGTGCAGGCTCAAAGAGCCGAATGGCCTGCTCCTGCACCTATTTTCTATGTTTTTAAAGCAAACGCTCTACTCGGAACTCCTTCACGGCAAGTGAGCCCCAGGTGGGCAGAGGAAACGTTTCAAGGACACCCTCAAATCCTCCTTGATAAAATGCAACATCCCCACCGACACCTGGGAGTCCCTGGCCAAAGACTGCCCTAAGTGGAGGAAAAGCATCTGGGAGGTCACCGAGAGCATGCAGAAAACAAGCGCAGGCAGCGGAAGGAGCGTGCGGCAAACCAGACTCCCCACCCACCCTTTCCTTCAACGACTGTCTGTCCCACCTGTGACAGAGACTGTAATTCCTATATTGGACTGTTCAGTCACCCGAGAACTCACTTTGAGTGGAAGCAAGCCTTCCTCGATTTTGAGGGACTGCCTATGATGATGATGAATAAACCCACTAGTTCTTAATCACAATGTGTTGCTATGAATTCTCAAGCAAAGAACCTATGAAGTAAATACATTACAGACATCAACCCAGAATTCTGTGCATGAGCTCCAGTCTCCACTCTTCGGGTACGGTAGCATAGTGGTTATGTCACTGGACGAGTAATCCAGAGGCCTGGACTTATGATCCAGAAACAAGAGTTCAAATCCCACAATGGCAGCTGCGGAATTTAAATTCAGTTAAGTAAATAAATCTGTAATAAAAAGCTACTATCAGTGTTGGTACCATGATACTGCTGGATTGTCAGAAAAACCCATCTGGTTCACTAATGCCCTTTAGGGAAGGAAATCTGCCGCCCTTACCCGGTCTGGGCCTACATGGGACTCCAGACCCACAACAACTTGACTCTTAGCTGCTCCCGGAGTTGTCCCAAATTACTACACTACACCACACGGACTGCAGCGGTTCAAGAAGGCAGATCCACACCAGCTTCTCAAGGGCAATTAGTGATGGGCAATAAATGCCGGCCTTACCAGCGATGCCTACATCTCGGGTCAGATCATAGATTCATAGAAAATTACAACGCAGAACGAGGCCATTCGGCCCATTGTGTCCGCGCCAGCCGACAAAGAGCTATCCAGCCTAATCCCACTTTCCAGCCCTTGGTCTGTGTGGTTGTGGCACTCCAAGTGCCCATCCAAGTACTTTTTAAATGTGGTGAGGGTTTCTGCCTCGACCACCCTTTCAGGCAGTGAGTTCCAGACCCCCATCAAGAACTTTCCCCTCAAATCCCCTTTAAACTCTCCAACAATTACATTAAATTTATGTCCCCTGGTTATTGACCTCTCTGCTAAGGGAAACAGGACCTTCCTATCCAGTCTATCCAGGCCCCTCATAATTGTATACACCTCAATAAGGTCTGCCCTCAGTCTCCTCTGTTCCAAGGAAAACAAACCCAGCCTATCCAATCTTTCCTCATAGCTAAAATTCTCCAGTCCAGGCAACAACCTCGTAAATCACCTCTGTACCATTTTCAGTGCAATCTCATCTTTCCTGTAATGTGGTGACTAGAACTGCACACAATACTCAAGCTGTGGCCCAACCAGTGTTTTATACAGTTCTGGCATAACCTCCCTGCTCTTGTATTCTATGCCTTGGCTAATAAAAGCAAATATTCCGTATGCCCTTCACCACCTTACCTGCCGGGCTTCACTGGCCAATGAGAGAGCATAAGAACATAAGAATTAGGAACAGGAGTAGGCCATCTAGCCCCTCGAGCCTGCTCTGCCATTCAACAAGATCATGGCTGATCTGGCCGTGGACTCAGCTCCACTTACCCGCCCGCTCCCCGTAACCCTTAATTCCCTTATTGGTTAAAAATCTATCTATCTGTGACTTGAATATATTCAATGAGCTAGCCTCAACTGTTTCCTTGGGCAGAGAATTCCACAGATTCACAACCCTCTGGGAGAAGAAATTACTTCTCAACTCGGTTTTAAATTGGCTCCCCCATATTTTGAGGCTGTGTCCCCTAGTTCTAGTCTTCCCGACCAGTGGAAACAACCTCTCTGCCTCTATCTTGTCTATCCCTTTCATTATTTTAAATGTTTCTATAAGATCACCCCTCATCCTTCTGAACTCCAACGAGTAAAGACCCAGTCTACTCAATCTATCATCATAAGGTAACCCCCTCATCTCCGGAATCAGCCTAGTGAATCATCTCTGTACCCCCTCCAAAGCCAGTATATCCTTCCTTAAGTTAGGTGACCAAAACTGCACGCAGAAAGTGCCCGCTGCACGGTACCACAATGGGGAAACGCACCTGATGGGACTGCGACCTAGGTCTTGGTCCACAGCCTGGACTTTCCCCACAGTTGTTCCAGCCGGGGCGCTTTCGTTGACCTCCATGAAGTAGACGGGCAGGGAGAATATCGGCGGCTCGTCGGCATCCGCCACAGAGACCTTGACGCTGGCCGTGTCCTTGAACGGGCCCCTGCTGACGAAGTGCGAGTCGATGTGGACGTTGGCCGCCTCCACCTTCAGCCAATACGACTTCTTGCTTTCAAAGTCCAGGCCCTGCTACAAAGGGAGCGACAGGAGATGGATTAGTTGGCAGCGGGAAGAGGCTGAGTGCAAACAGACACTGATAAATGGAGAGGGTGTAGGGGGGGCAACACCATGATGGATGTTAGTAGCTCCGCTGACAGGACTGACTTGAGATGAAATATTTCATTCCGAGCTGAAATTAAGCTGGAGAGGGAGACAGAAAGCAACACCACTTCTGTCATCAGCTCTACCCTGTTACATCGCGTAGTGGTCTGGGCGATGCTGTCTTTAACTTCCATTGCCTACAGACCTTTCAAACACTTCGCTCCAGCTCACATAGAATGACATAGAATGTACAGCACAGAAACAGGCCATTCGGCCCAACAGATCCGTGCCAGTGTTTATTCTCCACACGAGCCTCCTCCCACCCCCCCCATCATCTCACCCCATCAACATATCCTTCTATTCCTTTCTCCCTCATGTGTTTATCTAGCTCCCCTTAAATGCATCTATGAAAGAAAGACTTGCATTTATATAGCGCCTTTCATGACCACCAGACATCTCAAACCATTTTACAGCCAATTAAGTACTTTTGGAGGGTAGTCACTGCTGTAATGTGGGAAATGCTATACTATTCACCTCACCCACTCCCTGTGGCAGCGAGTTCCACATTCTCACCGCTCTCTGGGTAAAGAAGCTTCTCCTGAATTCCTTATTGGATTTATTAGTGACTGTCTGACATTGATAGCCCCTAGTTCTGGTCTCCACACAAGTGGGAACATCTTCTCTACATCTACCCTATCAAACCCTTTCATTGTCTTAAAGATCTCTGTCAGGTCACGCCTCAGCCTTCTCTTTTCCAGAGAACTGAGCCCTGGCCTGATCAGCCTTTCCTGATAGTTATAACCTCTCAGTTCTGGTATCATTCTTGTAAATCTTTTTTGCAACTTCTCCAGTGCCTCGATATCCTTCTTGTAATATGGGGACCAGAACTGTGCACAGTGCTCCAAGTGCGGTCTAACCAAGGTATACAGACACGAGAACTGTTCGCACTGCTCCAAGTGCGGTCTAACCAAGGTATACAGAGACCAGAACTGTTCACAGAGCTTCAAGTGTGGTCTAACCAAGGTATACGGAGACCAGAACTGTTCACAGAGCTCTAAGTGTGGTCTAACCAAGGTATATGGAGACCAGAATTGTTCACAGAGCTCCAAGTGTGGTCTAACCAAGGTATACAGAGACCAGAACTGTTCACAGAGCTCTAAGTGTGGTCTAACCAAGGTATACAGAGACCAGAACTGTTCACAGAGCTCCAAGTGTGGTCTAACCAAGGTATACAGAGACCAGAACTGTTCACAGAGCTCCAAGTGTGGTCTAACCAAGGTATACGGAGACCAGAGCTGTTCACAGAGCTCCAAGTGTGGTCTAACCAAGGTATACGGAGACCAGAGCTGTTCACAAAGCTCCAAGTGTGGTCTAACCAAGGTATACGGAGACCAGAACTGTTCACAGAGCTTCAAGTGTGGTCTAACCAAGGTAGACGGAGACCAGAGCTGTTCACAGAGCTCCAAGTGTGGTCTAACCAAGGTAGACGGAGACCAGAACTGTTCACAGAGCTCCAAGTGTGGTCTAACCAAGGTATACGGAGACCAGAGCTGTTTGCCGTGTTTGAGTATACGGAGACCAGAACTGTTCGCACTACTCTAAGTGCGGTCTACCCAAGGTATATGGAGACCAGAACTGTTCGCCGTGCTCTAAGTGCGGTCTAACCAAGGTCATATACAAGTTGAGCATAACTTCATAGAATCATAGAATGATGCAGTAAAGAAGGGGTTAAGATTTGGGATGCACTACCTGATAAGGTGGTGGAAACAGATTCAAAAGGGAATTGGATAAATATTTAAAGGAGAAACAAAATTACAGGGATATGGGGAAAGAGCGGGAGAGTGGGACTGACTGGGTTGCTCTTTGAAAGAGCCAGCGCAGACTCGATGGACGGGATGGCCTCGTTCTTTGCGGTACTATTCTATGATTCTATGATGTTAAGGAGGCCATTCAGCCCATTGTGTCTGTGCTGGCTATTTGAAAGAGCGATCCAATTACTCCCACTCCCCCCGCCCCCGCTCTTTCCCCATTGCCCTGCAAATTTTTCCTTTGCAAGTATTTATCCAATTCTCTTTTGCAAATGATTATTGAATCTGCTTCCACTGCCCTTTCAGACAGCACATCTCACTGCTTTTCAATTCTATCCTCTGGAAATGAACCCAGTGCTTTAGTTAGTTAAGGAATGTCCATATCTCCCCATGAGCTTGTGACTTTTTCGATGAGTGTGATGACAGCTATATCTTCATTCCTTAGATTTGTGGAGCTGTTGCATTGTGAGTGGCTGAGCCAGCGACGTGATGTTCACAAGACTCAATAAAACCCCAGTGAGTTGGGTCTCGGTCATCCACGATGAGGTATGCAGCTGTGAGCCTAGTGGATGAACCGGTAAGGTGTAGTGTGATTGTTAATGAACCAACTAGTTCTTCATAGCAATGTGTTGCTATAAATTCTTAAGCAAAGAACCCATGAAGCAAATACATTACAACTCGAGCTGTAATAAACACCGGCATAGACCAGTTGGGCCGAATGGTCGGTTTCTGTGCGCTATGTAATTCTAATTGGACCCATAAATTAAAGCTTACAGACCCTTTAGTTTGTAAAAAAGGTAAAAAGAGACCTTTAAAATTAGTGCAACAGCCATCATGACTGATCAGGGTAGTATAAAAAAGCAGATGGTCAGATTAGCATGAATTTTACATACAAACTGACAGCCCTAATTAGGATGATGTTTTGAAGAGCTGAATAATGGATCACACTGTGTTTGGGGTCCATACACTGCTTTCCAAGGTCGGGCGTAGTGTTAGACTTGTCCCAGCGGAGTTGGCAACGGATCAGCTTCTGGGACAGGTCTCCGAGAGTTAATACGGCGCAGCACACGTCTGATCTTCAGTTCAGGATGATCCAGGATTCTAAAATAAGTTAACACATCCAGCTCGTTTCAAATCCAACCATTACCTCGCCCCCTCCCTATCTCTGTAACCTCTTCCAGCCCAACACAGCTAAATGCGAGGTACAGTATTACATTTTGGTACAAAGAACAGGGAGGTCACTTATTACTGAGAGGGTGCGAGGCTCGGTGGGGTAGAGGAACAAAAGGATCTCGGAGTACAAAGACCAATCACTAAAAGTTGTGACACAAGTTAGCAAGGCCATAAAAAAAAAACCATACCAAGTACGAGGGTTTATTTCTAGAGGTATAGATTTGAAAAGTAGGGAAGATAGGCTAAACCTGTATCGAACCTTGGTTAGAGCACACAGGGCTAGGAAGCTGAAGGCATGGCCACCAATGGTGGAGCAATGGAAATCAGGGATGCACAAGAGGCCAGATTTGGAGGAACCCAGAGATCTCGGAGGGGTGTGGGGCTGGAGGAGGTTAGTGAGATAGGGAGGGGGCGAGGGCCATGGCAGGATTGGAAAACAATGCCAATATTAGAATCAAGGTGTAGCCAGACTGGGAGCCATAAGAACATATGAAATAGGAGCAGGAGTAGGCCATTTGGCCTCTCGAGCCTGCTCCGCCTGATCTGATCTTGGCCTCAACTCCACTTCCCTGCCCGATCCCCATAATCCTGGACTTCCTTATCCTTCAAAAATGTAGGGCAACGAGCAGAGGGAGCGATGGGTGAGCGAGCAGTGGTGTGAGTGAGGAGACAATAGAGACCTTCCTATTGCAGCAGCGCCCTGATTGATGTGGCTAATTTATTACCAACTTATTGCTCAGATTTGGGCAGTTTTGGGGGCTGTGGAGTCTTGCTCAGTTGGAACTGACTGCCGCAGATTGATTTCACTATGACTGCAGCAGCTGGCAGCGAAAGATCTTCGTCCCATCATTCTGGCCGCCATTCCATTTCCAGTCTCAGCAATAAATAGGGCTATCCTCTATTCTGTTGCAAAATGTCACCCCCCTCCTCCCCCTCCGCTTTTTTATCTTAAAAATTGAATAATTTAAATAAAAGCTAAATTGTGTGGGAATGCAACAAAGATGGGAGGAAAAGCAATGTCTGAAAAAGGACAAAGACAGGCTAAGTGAGTGGGCAAAAATTTGGCAGATGGAGTATAATGTTGGAAAGTGTGAGGTCATGCACTTTGGCAGAAAAAAATCAAACAGCAAGTTATTATTTAAACTCTCATCCTTGTTTTCAAATCCCTCAAGGGCCTCGCCCCTCTCTATCTCTGTAATCTCCTCCTGCCCCACAACGCCCCCACCCCCCATCCCCCGAATTGTCTGCGCTCCTCTAATTCTGCCCTCCTGAGCATCCCTGATTATAATCGTTCCACCATTGGTGTCCATGCCTTCAGCTGCCTGGGCCCCAAGCTCTGGAACACCCTCCCTAAACCCCTCCGCCTCTCTACCTCTCTTTCCTCCTTTTAGACGCTCCTTAAAACCTATCTCTTTGACCAAGCTTTGGGTCACCTGCCCTAATTTCTCCTTATGTGGCTCGGTGTCAAATTCTTTGTCTTATAAGTGAAGCGCCTGGGGATGTTTTACTACATTAACAGCGCTATATAAATACAAGTTGTTGTTGTTGTGCAGTGTAATTCTATTATCCTATCAGCCTTCTATCAGCCAAACAACCCGATCCACCCACAGCTTTATATTGGTGTAGTACCTGTTTCAGCTTGATAACTCCCTCCTGAGTCTGTGAATCGGTTGTGATTTCAAAGAAATCCCTGCCGTCTCCATCAATGATCCTGTAGGCCACCATGGCATTCTCCCCAATGTCTGGGTCGTTGGCCTTTATCCGTCCCACAATCGCCCCGATATCGCCAGCCTCCGAGATCAACATCGGGTACACACCTGAGGGGAAAGAACGTCAGGCCTTGCGTTTAGGATGGAATTCCCCACTTGGGCGCTTTCAATTACCAATCGTTGCCCCATTTGTAGTGCCCCAGGGAAGTTATGCGCGAACTGTATACAACACTAGTTAGGCCACAGCTGGAGTACTGCGTGCAGTTCTGGCCACCACATTACAGGAAGGATGGGATTGCACTAGAGAGGGTACAGAGGAGATTTACGAAGATGTTACCTGGACTGGAAAAATTTAGCTATGAGGAAAGATTGGATAGACTGGGTTTGTTTGAGAAGGCTGAGGGGAGACCTTATTGAGGCAAATATAATTATGAGGGGCCTAGATAGAGTGGATAGGAAAGACCTATTTCCCTTAGCTGAGGGGTCAGCAACCAGGGGACATAGATTTTAAATAATTCAAAGTAAGAAGGATTAGAGGGGAGATGAGAAAACATTACTTTGTGCAGAGCTCCTTCCTGGTAAACGAGCCAAAGTTGGGCATGGGAAACGTTACAAGAACACCCTCAAAGCCTCCCTGGTAAAGTGTGACATCACCACTGACGCCTGGGAGACCCTGGCCGCAGACCGCCCGAGGTGGAGAAAGTGCATCCGGGAGGGCGTTGAGTTCTTCGAGTCTCAACGCAAACAGCGTGAAACGGTCAAGCGCAGATATAGGAAGGAGCGCACGGCAAACCAGTCCCACCCACCCCCTTCCCTCAACGAATGTCTGTCCCACCTGTAACAGGGTTTGTGGCTCTCATATCGGACTGTTCAGCCATCAAAGAACTCACTTTGGGAGTGGAAGCAAGTCTTCCTCGATTCCAAGGGACTGCCTGTGATGATATCTCCCAGAGGGTGGTGGGGGTCTGGAACTCACTACCTGAAAGGGTGGTAGAGGCAGAAACCCTCACCACATTTAAAAGGTACTTGGATATGCACTTAAAGTGCTGGAAGATGGGATTAAGCTGGGTAGCTCTTGGTCGGGCGGCACAGACACGATGGGCCGATTGGTCACCTTCTGTGTCGTAATTTTTCTATGATTCAATGATTTGCGACTGAGGGCAAATTGAAAAGGAAGGCTTCAACATGCATCTCTCTGGTGGTGCACATGTGCGTTAACTGACGTTGAGCTTCCCGTGGGATAGGGGTGTAGCGGTTACGTTACTGGATAAGCAATCAAGAGGCCTGAACTAATGCAAAAGCAAAATACTGCGGATGCTGGAAATCAGAAATAGAAACAGAAACTGCTGCAGACACTCCGCGGGTCGGGCAGCATCAGCGGCGAGAGAAACAGAGTTAACGCTTCGGGTCGATGACCCTTCGTCAGAGCTGGGAAAAGTTAAGAGATGTCACAGGTTTTTAACCAAGTGTAGGGGCAGGGGCAGGGGAGGAAAAAACAAAAGGGATGGTCTGTGATCGGGTGGAAGGCAAGAGAGATTAAATGACAAAAGAGATGATGGTGCGAGGCAAAAGGAGCTGGTAATGGGACAAGTTACGAATCAAAAGATGAGTCTAGAGAGGGTGGAAATGGGAATGGCCGAATCACTAATAATCTCGTAGAACGTGAGTTCAAATCCCACCTTGGCAGTTGAACAATTCACTGCAGACTCATAAAAAACTGATATCATTAACAGTGACTATGAAGCCGTCACATCATTGTAAAAACCCAACCAGTTCACCACTGTCCTCTAGGGAAGGAAACGTGCTGGCCTTACCCGGTCTGGGCCTATATGTACCACCAGTCCCACACCAATGTGGCTGACTCTTAAGTGGCCTGTTTGAAACCATTACAGTGGTTCACGAAGATGATCCATCAGCATGTTCTCAGGGCAGCTAAGAATGGGAAATAATTGCCGGCCTTGCCACCGACGCCCACAATCCCAGAATGATAAAAACAATATCTCACCAGGAGAACCTTCTCTTTGTTCTTTCCTCCCTTCCCTCCTTTCCCTGCCCCTGCACTTGCTTACAACCTGTTTCAACTCTAAGGAAGGGAGCTAAAGGCTTCATCTCAGAGGGATAACAAGTGAAGGACACACCGTCTTGCCTCTGTACACACCCTTCAGGAGGTTCAACAATAACAACCTCATACAAGATTTAAGGATGGAGGAATTTTTCTCCTCCCTCGCCCTTAAGTGTCAGCTTAGTGGGAGCACTCTCGCCTCTGAGTCAGAAGGTCGTGGGTTCAAGCCCAACTCCAGAGAATTAAGCTCATGATCCAAGCTGATATTCCAGTGCAGTACTGAGGGAGCGCTGCACTGTCGGAGGGGCAGTACTGAGGGAGCTGTGCATTGTCGGAGGGGCAGTACTGAGGGAGCGCCGCAGTGTCGGAGGGGCAGTACTGAGGGAGCGCTGCACTGTCAGAAGGGCTGTACTGAGGGATTGCTGCACTGTCGGGGGGGCAGTGCTGAGGGAGCACTGCACTTTCGGGGGGGCAGTACTGAGGGAGCGCTGCACTGTCGGAGGGACAGTACTGAGGGAGTGCTGCACTGTCAGAAGGGCAGTACTGAGGGATTGCTGCACTGTCGGGGGGGCAGTACTGAGGGAGTGCTGCACTGTCGGAGGTGACCTCTTTCAGCTATCTCAGAAACTGTTCATTCTTGGAAAAACTTGAAGAGAAAATGTTAACAGTGTTTTGGGACCAGCCTTAATAAAGAGGCTTGGTCCTTCTTTATCCCTTACACAAGGTTTAATGAAGATAGGAAGAGGAGGAGGCCATTCAACCCCTCAAGCCTGTTCCGCAAATCAATCAGATCATGGCTGATCGGTATCTTAATTCCCTCTCCCGGCCTTGGTTCCGTAACCCTTAATACCGTGAACATGTGAGTGGATAAAGAGGAGCGTCCTTACTCTGGGGGAACTTTGGTGGGTTGTCGTTGACGTCAGTGAGGGTGATTGTCACTCGAGTTGTCCCTGAGAGACCTCCTATGTGGCCTCCCATATCCTTTGCCTGTATCATCACCAGGTAATCCTCCCTTGCCTCTCGGTCCATGTTTGGAAGAGCAGTCCTGATGATGCCTAGAGAGAAGAAAAAGGAAAGATTAATTATATTCATTGTCGATCTACAATGAAGACGATGGGCCCAACATTGAGGTCGCTTTTCTCAGTCGGAACTATAACCCTCAGGAATTTTTACTTTGATCAATTTATTTCTATTGGTCCTACTGGCCTGCCTAACTTGTGAAGCAACAGTTTGATATTGTACCTTTATAACATTTCACGCACCACGTCAAAGTCAGTCGTTAGCCATCATCCTTCTCAGCTGTAAAACTTAAACTTCCCGAATTTCTCTTGGAGTGTCACTGAGCAGCACTCTGGCCTCTGAGTCAGAAGGTTGTGGGTTCAAGTCCCACTCCAGGGACTTGAGAACAAAAATCCAGGCTGACACTCCCAGTGCAGTGCTGAGGGAGTGCTGCACTGTTGGAGGGGCAGTACTGAGGGAGTGCCGCACTGTCAGAGGGGCAGTACTGAGGGAGGGCCGCACTGTCGGAGGGGCAGTACTGAGGGAGGGCCGCACTGTCGGAGGGGCAGTACTGAGGGAGGGCCGCACTGTCGGAGGGGCAGTACTGAGGGAGCGCTGCACTGTCGGAGGTGCGGTCTATCGGATGAGACTCTCTCATGGCAATTCTTGAAGAAGAGCAGGGGAGTTCTCCCCGGTGTACTGGCCCATATCTATCCCTTAAACAACACTACAAAACAAAAATCAGATTATCTGGTCATTATCACATTGCTGTTTGTGGGAGCTTGCTGTGCGCAATTTAGCTGTGACGTTTCCTACATTACAGCTGACTCAAACCTGGGATTGTCCTGGCCTCAAGACTGAGCAAAGTCACTGAATTGCATTTTCAATACAATCCCAGTGTTTGTATCTCAATATTCCAAAATTTTCTCAACATTTCCCATTCTTTTGGGTGAAGACGCTCTCCCTGATACACAGGACCACGGGAAGAGGTGAAGAGTCGGTGCACTTCAATCAAAAATTACTTAATTGTCTGCGAAGCGCGGTGGGACATCCTGAGCGCATGAAAGACGCGATATAAATCCAAGTGCTTTCTTTCTGTCTAATCTCTCTTTGGATGACTGAGCCCCGGGGACAGACAATCCAATCAACTCCGGGCCAAATTACTAAACGTGCTCTTCTTCTCAGCGGCAGTTCCAAAGGCTGAGCATAAAAGCAAATTAGTCCCACGCCCCACATGTGAATAAATTATGCAAATGACGATCTCTGTCTAACGCTCTGCATACCGCCAGAGTGATATAAAACACAATGTTATATTGTTTATAAACTTTCAAAATTGCTCCACAGTTGCCGTGTTCCCACTCCTGGGTAATCTGAGGCTCAGTCTTATTTAATGCGTATTGCAGCGAGACAGAAACTTTATCGCTAACCATGATTACAGTTCCAAAACAAACTTTATTACCAGGCATTTCCAAATAGCGTTCCGCCCAGGTATTTCCATTTCATTTAACTCGATCTTTGCTTTTCAATCTTTGGGGGAAAAGGAGTGCGGAATGGAGGCTAGGGTGGGGGAGGGGAGAGATGGACAGAAGGTGGGGAGGGGCTGGAGAGAGGATGGGGGAGGGGAGAGATGGAGAGAGTGTGGGGAGGGGAGGGGATGGAGAGAGGGTGGGGGAGGGGAGAGAAGGTGGGGAGGGGATGGAGAGAGTGTGGGAGGGGAGGGATGAGGCGGTGTTTGGAAGCAGGTTGGCAAGTTGGGGGAATTGGGTAGAACGTTCCAGAGGGCAGGAGTGTCATACTTGAAGCAATGTGTACAGTTAGATCTTCCATTTCAAAGTAGAAACTTATGATTTTCCATGTGAGAAGCTTCTCGGTTAACCTTTCCAAGAAGGACATGTGCCGAACTAGAGCCAGGAGTTCATTTGGTATCTCTGTCTGAGACCCAGTCATGTGCTGGCATTACACAGGAACAGGAGGAGGCCAATCAGCTCCTCAAGCCTGCTCCGCCATTCCATTTGATCGTGATTGATCGGTTCCACAGCTCCTGTTATCCGCCGTTGCTCCCTATCTCCTGATACCGTTGCCGTACAAGAACCTATGGATCTCAGTCAGAAAGCTCCAATTGTCCCTCAGCCTTCACAGTCTTTCAGGGAAGAGGGCTCCGGATTTCTGCGAACCTTTGTGTGATAAAGCGCAGAATGGTTTTTACTCCTGAAGGGCCGAGCTATATTTTTCCGATGCGACCTCTCGTTCTTGAATCCCCCAGCAGAGGAAATAGTTTTGGGGCGAAATTCATTATCACCCCGTTTGGGAACGGTACCTTTTGAAAGTCGGGAAACTTAGCGCCAGGCGCGAATGTTTCCCCACTATCAACAAAGTTGGTTTCAGCGCTCCAGAAAGGAAATGGAGTGCTAAATCAAGCGTTAACAGTTTCTTCTTGGAGCGCTAAAGGACGCGGGCGGAGCAGCTTTGCACACACTAGGCCATGCAGCATTACCGCGTTCATAGAAACATAGAAACATAGAAAAATAGGTGCAGGAGTAGGCCATTCTGCCCTCGAGCCTGCACCGCCATTCAATAAGATCATGGCTGATCATTCCTTCAGTACCCCTTTCCTGCTTAATCTCCATACCCCTTGATCCCCTGAACCGTAAGAGCCATATCTAACTCCCTCTTGAATATATCCAGTGAACTGGCATCAACAAATCTGCGGCAGAGAATTCCTCAGGTTAACAACTCTCTGAGTGAAGAAGTTTCTCCTCATCTCAGTCCTAAATGGCCTACCCCTTATCCTAAGACTATGTCCCCTGGTTCTGGACTTCCCCAACATCGGGAACATTCCCGTCCAGTCCCGTCAGAATCTTATATGTTTCTATGCGATCCCCTCTCATCCTTCTAAACTCCAGTGAATAAAGGCCCAGTTGATCAAGTCTCTCCTCATATGACAGCCCAGCCATCCCTGGAATCACTCTGGTGAACCTTCGCTGCAATCACTCAATAGCAAGAACGTCCTTCCTCAGACTAGGAGACCAAAACTGAACACATAATTCCAGGTGAGGCCTCACTAAGGCCCTGTACAACTGCAGTAAGACCTCGCTGCTTCTATATTCAAATCCCCTAGCTAGGAAGGCCAACATACCAACAAAAAGGAGACAAAAGTAAAAGACAGAAAGGAGATGAGTAAAAGTGGAGGGCAGAAAAACCCAAGGCAAAAAACAAAAAGGGCCACTGAATAGAAAGGGGCTGCAGGAGTGGTCAAAACTAGAAATCATGGTTTAAAAACTAGGATTAAAACACTCTACCTAAATGCACGCAGCATTCGCAATAAAGTAAATGAGTTGATGGCACAAATCATTACAAATGGGTATGATTTGGTGGCCATTACAGAAACATGGTCGCAGAGTGGCCAAGACTGGGAATTAAACATACAGGGGTATCTGACGGTTCAGAAAGATAGACAAGAAGGGAAAGGAGGTGGGGTAGCTCTGTTAATAAAGGATGATATCAGGGCAGTTGTGAGAGACGATATTGGCTCTAATTAACAAAATGTTGAATCATTGTGGGTGGAGATTAGAGATAATAAGGGGAAAAAGTCACTGGTGGGCATAGTTTATAGGCCCCCAAATAATAACTTCACGGTGGGGCGGACAATTATCAAGGGAATAATGGAGGCATGTGAAAAAGGAACGACAGTAGTCATGGGGGATTTTAACCTACATATCGATTGGTCAACTCAAATCGCACGGGGTAGGCTTGAGGAAGAATTCCTAGAATGCATACGGGATTGTTTCTTAGAACAGTATGTTACAGAACCTACAAGGGAGCAAGCTATCTTAGAACTGGTCCTGTGTAATGAGACAGAAAAAATAAACGATCTCCTAGTAAAAGATCCTCTCGGAATGAGTGATCACAGTATGGTTGAATTTGTAATACAGATTGAGGGTGAGGAAGTTGTGTCAGAAACGAGCGTACTATGCTGAAACAAAGGGGACTACAGTGGGATGAGGGCAGACTTTGCTAAAGTAGACTGGAAACACAGACAAAACGGTGGCACAATTGAGGAACAGTGGAGGACTTTTAAGAAGCTCTTTCATAGTGCGCAACAAAAATATATTCCAGTGAAAAAGAAGAGTGGTAAGAGAAGGGATAACCAGCCGTGGATAACCAAGGAAATAAAGGAGAGTATCAAATCAAAGACCAATGCGTATAAGGTGGCCAAGGTTAGTGGGAAACTAGAAGATTGGGAAAATTTTAAACAACAGCAAAGAATGACTAAAAAGCAATAAAGAAAGGAAAGATAGATTGCGAAAGTAAACTTGCACAAAACATAAAAACAGATAGTAAAAGCTTTTACCGATATATAAAACGGAAAAGAGTGACTAAAGTAAATGTTGGTCCCTTAGAAGATGAGAAGGGGGATTTAATAATGGGAAATGTGGAAATGGCTGAGACTTTAAACAATTATTTTGCTTCGGTCTTCACAGTGGATGACACAAAAACCGTGCCAAAAACTGTTGGTCACAGGAATGTGGGAAGGGAGGAACTTGAGACAATCACTATCACTAGGGGGGTAGTGCTGGACAGGCTAATAGGACTCAAGGTAGACAAGACCCCTGGTCCTGATGAAATGCATCCCAGGGTATTAAAAGAGATGGCGGAAGTTATAGCAGATGCATTCGTTATAATCTACCAAAATTCTCTGGACTCTGGGGAGGTACCAGCGGATTGGAAAGCAGCTAATGTAACGCCTCTGTTTAAAAAGGGGGGCAGACAAAAGGCAGGTAACTATTGGCCGGTTAGTTTAACATCTGTAGTGGGGAAAATGCTTGAAACTATCATTAAGGAAGAAATAGTGGGACATCTAGATAGGAATAGTGCAATCAAGCAGACGCAACATGGATTCATGAAGGAGAAATCATGTTTAACTAATTTACTGGAATTCTTTGAGGATATAATGAGCATAGTGGATAGAGGTGCACCGATGGATGTGGTGTTTTTAGATTTCCAAAAGGCATTCGATAAGGTGCCACACAAAAAGTTACTGCAGAAGATAGAGGTACGCGGAGTCAGAGGAAATGTATTAGCATGGATAGAGAATTGGCTGGCGAACAGAAAGCAGAGAGTCGGGATAAATGGGTCCTTTTCGGATTGGAAATCGGTGGTTAGTGGTGTGCCACAGGGATCGGTGCTGGGACCACAACTGTTTACAATATACATAGATGACCTGGAAGAGGGGACAAAGTGTAGTGTAACAAAATTTGCAGATGACACAAAGATTAGTGGGAAAGCGGGTTGTGTAGAGGACACAGAGAGGCTGCAAAGAGATTTAGATAGGTTAAGCGAATGGGCTAAGGTTTGGCAGATGGAATACAATGTCGGAAAGTATGAGGTCATCCACCTTGGGAAAAAAAAACAGTAAAAGGGAATATTATTTGAATGGGGAGAAATTACAACATGCTGAGGTGCAGAGGGACCTGGGGGTCCTTGTGCATGAATCCCAAAAAGTTAGTTTGCAGGTGCAGCAGGTAATCAGGAAGGCGAATGGAATGTTGGCCTTCATTGCGAGAGGGATGGAGTACAAAAGCAGGGAGGTCCTGCTGCAACTGTATAGGGTATAGGTAAGGCCGCACCTGGAGTACTGCGTGCAGTTTTGGTCACCTTACTTAAGGAAGGATATACTGGCTTTGGAGTGGGTACAGAGACGATTCACTAGGCTGATTCCGGAGATGAGGGGGTTACCTTATGATGATAGATTGAGTAGACTGGGTCTTTACTCGTTGGAGTTCAGAAGGATGAGGGGTGATCTTATAGAAACATTTAAAATAATGAAAGGGATAGACAGGATAGAGGCGGAGAGGTTGTTTGCACTGGTCGGGGAGACTAGAACTAGGGGGCACAGCCTCAAAATACGGGGGAGCCAATTTTAAACCGAGTTGAGAAGGAATTTCTTCTCCCAGAGGGTTGTGAATCTGTGGAATTCTCTGCTCAAGGAAACAGTTGAGGCTAGTTCATTGAATGTATTCAAGTCACATATAGATAGATTTTTAACCAATAAGGGAATTAAGGGTTACGGGGAGCAGGCGGGTAAGTGGAGTTGAGTCCACGGCCAGATCAGCCATGATCTTATTGAATGGCGGAGCAGGCTCGAGGGGCTAGATGGCCTACTCCTGTTCCTAATTCTTATGTTCTTATGTTTATTTGCCTTTTTTACCACCTGCTGTACTTGCATGCCCACTTTCAGTGACTGATGAACCATGACACCCTGGTCTCATTGCACCTCCCCTTTTCCTAGTCTGCCGCTATTCAGATAATATTCTGCCTTCGTGTTTTTGCCCCCAAAATGGATAACCTCACATTTATCCACATTATACTGCATCTGCCATGCATTTGCCCACTCAGCCAACCTGTCCAAGTCACCCTGCAGCCTCTTAGCGTCCTCCTCACAGCTCACACCTCAACCCAGTTTAGTGTCATCTGCAAACTTGGAGATATTACACTCTATTCCTTCATCTAAATCGTTAATCTATATTGTAAAGAGCTGGGGTCCCAGCACTGAGCTCTGCGGCACTCCGCTAGTCACTGCCTGCCATTCTGAAAAGGACCCGTTTATCCCGACTCTCTGCTTCCTGTCTGCCAACCAGTTCTCTATCCACGTCAGTATATTACCCCCAATACCATGTGCTTTGATTTTGCACAACAATCTCTTGTGCGGTACCTTGGCAAAAGCCTTCTGAAAGTCCAAATACACCATATCCACTGGTTCTCCCTTGTCCACTCTGCAAGTTACATACTCAAAAAATTCCAGAAGATTCATCAAGCATGATTTCCCTTTCAAAAATCCGTGCTGACTTGGTCCGATCCTGTCACCGCATTCCAAACGCGCTGCTATTTCGTCCTTCATGATCGATTCCAACATTTTCCCCATTACTGATGTCAAGCTAACCGGTCTATAATTACCCGTTTTCTCTCTCCCTCCTTTTTTAAAAAGTGGTGTTACATTAGCTACCCTCCAGTCCATGGGAACTGATCCAGAGTCGATAGACTGTTGGAAAATGATCACCAATGCATCCACTATTTCTCGGGCCACTTCCTTGAGCACTCTGGGATGCAGACTATCAGGCCCCGGGGATTTATCGGCCTTCAATCCCATCAATTTCCCTAACACAATTTCCCGCCTAATAAGGATATCCTTCAGTTCCTCCTTCTCACTAGACCCACTGTCCCCTAGTACCTTCGGAAGGTTATTTGTATCTTCCTTCGTGAAGACAGAACCAAAGTATTGGTTCAATTGGTCTGTCATTTCTTTGTTCCCCATTATAATTTCACCTGAGTCCGACTGCAAGAGACCTACATTTGTCTTCAATAATCTTTTTCTCTTCACATATTTATAGAAGCTTTTGCAGTCAGTTTTTATATTCCCTGCAAGCTTCCTCTCGTACTCTCTTTTCCCCCTCTTAATTAAGCCCTTAGTCCTCCTCTGTTGAATTCTAAATTTCTCCCAGTCCTCAGGTTTGTTGCTTTTCTGGCCAATTTATATGCCTCTTCCTTGGCTTTAACACTATCCCTAATTTCCTTTGTTAGCCACGGTTGAGCCACCTTCCCAGATTCATTTTTACTCCAGACAGGGATGTACATTTGCTGAAGTTCATCCATGTGATCTTTAAATATTTGCCATTGCTTATCCATCGTCAACCCTTTTAGTATCCTTTGCCAGTCTATTCTAGCCAATTCACGCCTCATACAGTAGAAGTTACCTTTCCTTAAGTTCAGGACCCTAATTTCCGAATTAACTTTGTCACTCTCCATCTTAATAAGGAATTCTACCATATTATGGTCACTTTTCCCCAAGGGGCCTCGCACAACAAGATTGCTAATAAGTCTCTTCTCATTACACAATACCCAGTCTAGGATGGCCAGCTCCCTGGTTGGTTCCTCGACATATTGGTCTAGAACACCATCCCTAATACACTCCAGGAAATCCTCCTCCACCGCATTACTACCAGTTAGGTTAGCCCAATCAATGTGGAGATTAAAGTCGCCCATGATTACTGCTGTATCTTTATTGCACACATCCCTTATTTCTTGTTTGATGCTGTCCCCAACCTCACTACTACTATTTGGTGGTCTATACACAACACCCACTAGCGTTTTCTGCCCTTTGGAATTCCGCAGCTCCACCCATACCGATTCCACATCATCCAGGCTGATGTCCTTCCTTATAATTGCATTGATTTCATCTTAAACCAGCAACGCCACCCCGCCTCCTTTTCCTTTCTGTCTATCCTTCCTAAATGCTGAATACCCTTGGATGTTGAGTTCCCAGCCTTGGTCCCCCTGGAGCTATGTCTCCGTGATGCCAATCACATCGTATCTATTAACTGCTATCTGCGCAGTTAATTCATCCACCTTATTCCAAATATTGCTCGCATTGAAGCACAGAGCCTTCAGGCTTGTTTTTTTAACACACTTTGCCACTTTAGAATTTTGCTGTAATGTGGCCTTTTTGTTTTTTGCCTTGGGTTGCTCTGCCCTCCACTTTTACTATTCTCCTTTCTATATTTTGCTTCTGCCTCCTTTTTATTTCCCTCTGTCTCCCTGCATAGGTTCCCATCCCCCTGCCATATTAGTTTAACTCCTCCCCAACAGCACTAGCAAACACTCCCCCTAGGATATTGGTTCCGGTCCTGCCCAGGTGCAGACCGTCCAGTTTGTACGGTCTCACCTCCCCCAGAACCGGTTCCAATGTCCCAGGAATTTGAATCCCTCCCTTCTGCACCACTCCTCAAGCCACGTATTCATCTGAGCTATCCTGCGATTCCTACTCTGACTCGCACGTGGCACTGATAGCAATCCTGAGATTACTACTTTTGAGGTCCTACTTTTTAATTTAGCTCTTAGCTCCCTAAATTCGCCTCGTAGGACCTCATCCCATTTTTTACCGATGTCATTGGTACCTATATGCACCGCGACAACTGGCTGTTCACCCTCCCTTTTCAGAATGTCCTGCACCCGCTCCAAAACATCCTTGACCCTTGCACCAGGGAGGCAACATACCATCCTGGATTATCGGTTGCGGCTGCAGAAACGCCTATCTATTCCCCTTACAATTGAATCCCCTATCACTATCGCTCTCCCACTCTTTTTCCTGCCCTCCTGTGCAGCAGAGCCAGCCACGGTGCCATGAAATTGGCTGCTGCTGCTCCCCCCTGATGAGTCATCCCTCTCAGCAGTACTCAAAGGGCCCTTCCTTCCCGTAAAGGGAGGGGCCATCAGTGCAGCCTCTGCAAATAAAAACAGACCTCCCTGGACCACCAAGGGTGCGGCGAACCCGTGGGATCAGCCCAGCACTCAAACAGAGACCTGGGCTGAGCGATCGTGAGCAGGAACTCACGGAAAAAACAAGAAAGGTACTTTGTTTCTTTTACTTACCTCAGCCACCTCACCTTTACTCATCGCCCGCCCGACCCGTACCTCCTGCAACTGCCGGTGATTTCACCCGGCACTGCAGGGGGCGGAAGTGAATTTCGTGTCCGGGGCACTAACAAGGTGATGCGCGCGGCAATGACATCACGATCTCCGGGCGCAAGGGTTCGGAGTGCAATGCTGTAGTGCCGCTGCTAATCTCCACTTCCTTCCTGGAGAGCGAATCCGGGAGTTCGTGTCAGAGTCAGTCGCATAACGCCCGATGATACTTTGCACCCCCACAATACTTATCGCCCCAAACGGAGGGGGGGGGGCGACACAATTTCTCCCCCATGGTGTCGGTTTTTAACTTTCTTTGAACATATTTACTTATTAGTTGGAAAGATATCGGAGATGGGAAAAAAGGCTGTTTGATTTAAAGTCGAGGTACATCCAATTGGGTAACGAAAATCTTATTCGCTTTCCAATTGGTCGTAGGAAGGCAGGGCGTCGCGAGAATGAGCCTGTCGGGCGACCAATGGCGGGAATGTGGGGGCGGGGCAGGTGGAGGCAGCTGGTCATGTGACGAAACCTCCTTGGGTACATCCAACCAGAGTTAGTGACCCATGGGTCTGACCCAGGCTTCTGTACAACTGAAGTGTAACTTTTGTAATCAAGACACACTCGAGACAAATGGTGCAAAGCTAGAAACAGTGGAGGTCCAAATAGATAATTAAAACGTCATGCACGGCTACAGAAAATAATCAGTAAGGCTGATGGAATGCTGGACTTTATATCATAAGGACTAGAATACAAGGGGGCAGAAGCTATGCTGCAACTATGCAGAACCCTGGTTAGACCACGCCTGGAGCACTGAGAGCAGTTCTGGGCTCCACACCTGAGGAAGGATATAATGGCCTTGACCTGGCAGCATAGGTTTACCAGAATGATACCCGGACTCCAAGGGTTAAATTAGGAGGAGAGATTGCACAAATTAGGGTTGTATTCTCTAGAATTTATGGGTAATCTGATCGAAGTTTTCAGTATATTAAGGGGAACAGATAGGGTAGTTAGAGGGAAACTATTCCTACTGGTTGGGGAGTCTAGGACTAGGGGGCATAGTCTCAAGATTAAAACCTGACCTTTCAGGAGTGAAATTAGGAAACACTTCTACACACAAAGCGTGGTAGAAGTTTGGAACTCTCTTCCGCAAACAGCAACTGATTCTAGATCAATTGTTAATTTTAAATCTGAGATTGATAGCTTTCTGTTAACCAAAGGCATTATGGAACATGGGCCAAAGGCTTTCCTCTTTCCTCCTTTAAGATGCTCCTTAAAACCTACCTCTTTAAACAGGTTTTTGGTCATCTACCTTAATTTCTTCTTTTGCGGCTCAATGTCAAATGTATCTGTTTTATCTTGTAACACTGTAGCGAAGCACCTTGGGACGTTTTACTACTTTATAGGCACTATATAAATAAAAGTTATTATTAAAGGCGGGTATATGGAGTTAGGTCGCAGATCAGCCACGATCTCATGGAATGGCGGAACAAGCTCGAGGGGCTGAATGGCCTCCTCCTGTTCCTGTGTAATAGGCTCGAGGGGCTGAATGGCCTCCTCCTGTTCCTGTGTAACAGGCTCGAGGGGCTGAATGGCCTCCTCCTGTTCCTGTGTAACAGGCTCTAGGGGCTGAATGGCCTCCTCCTGTTCCTGTGTAACAGGGCTCGAGGGGCTGAATGGCCTCCTCCTGTTCCTGTGTAACAGGCTCGAGGGGCTGAATGGCCTCCTCCTGTTCCTGTGTAACAGGGCTCGGGGGGCTGAATGGCCTCCTCCTGTTCCTATGTAACAGGCTCGAGGGGCTGAATGACCTCCTCCTGTTCCTATGTAACATGCTCAAGGGGCTGAATGGCCACCTCCTGTTCCTATGTAACAGGCTCGAGGGGCTGAATGGTTTCCTCCTGTTCCTATGTCACAGGCTCGAGGGGCAGAATGGCCACCTCCTGTTCCTATGTAACAGGCTCGAGGGGCAGAATGGCCTCCTCCTGTTCCTGTGTTCCTACAAGAGCCAACATTCCATTAGCCGTTTCGATACATTTGTGTCTCAGTCTACGAGCTTCTCATGGTTGGTGTTCATACCTGTCTGAGGCTCAACAGAGAAGTAAGGCTGACCCTCCAGAATGCTGTACACCAGTCTGGCGCTGTTTCCATAGGACGGGTCATCTGCATCCGTGGCTGTGACTTGAATGACAGAAGTACCTGAAAGAGAGGAGATGATCACATTGTCAAGGGGACTGAGGGAGTGATAAATGGAGCCGGTGCATGAAAGAATGTAGAGCGCCCGAACCTGAGCATTGCCATTCGTCATACTGTCAAACCCTTATACCTCTGGCTGTCGTCCTCGTGGGGCAGGAGCTTTGTTATAAAACGTTTCACAAAGTACACCAGGCGCAGAACTCTTCGCACTTTATGAAGGGCGTCGAAGCACCGGAGCAGGTGCAAAAACAGATCGACAGGGATTGCTTCCAGAACTGAGAGAGGCTATAACTATCAGGGAAGATCGAACAGGCTGGGGCACTTTACTCTGGGAAAGAGAAGGCTGAGAGGTGACCCGACAGAGGTCTTTAAAATTCTGAAGGTTCGATAGGATAGATGTAGAGAAGAGATACTGCCACTTGTGGAGGAGACCAGAACTAGGGGGCTCTAAATATATGATAGTCACTAATAAATCCAGCAGGAGGTTCAGGGGGAACTTCTGTACCCAGAGAGTGGTGGGACATGGTGCTGCCGCAGGAGTGGTTGAGGCGAATAGTACAAATACATTTAAGGGGAAGCTGGATAAACACATGAGGGAGAAAGGAACAGAAGGATGTGTTGATGGGGTGAGATGAAGAGGGGTGGGAGGAGGCTCGTGTGGGGCATAAACACTCCTGTTACACAGGAACAGGAGGAGGCCATTCAGCCCCTCGAGCCTGTTACACAGGAACAGGAGGAGGCCATTCAGCCCCTCGAGCCTATTACATAGGAACAGGAGGAAGCCATTCAGCCCCTCGAGTCTGTTACATAGGAACAGGAGGAAGCCATTCAGCCCCTCGAGTCTGTTACATAGGAACAGGAGGAGGCCATTCAGCCCCTCGAGCCTGTTACACAAAACAAGAGGAAGCCATTCAGCCCCTCGAGCCTGTTACACAGGAACAAGAGGAGGCCATTCAGCCCCTCGAGCCTGTTACACAGGAACAGGAGGAGGCCATTCAGCCCCTCGAGCCTGTTACATAGGCCTGTTTCAGTGCAATGATTTCTACGTAAGCTAAAGTGCTCTTCCTTGTCAGTCTGTTTGCACACCTCCAACGATTTGATAATACAAGCTGTGAGGAGGCGTTTGATTTTCTCGGCAGAGTATTTTCAGCATGCTGGTTAAAGCGCTCCCATCAACTGCCTGTTCGTGCTATTGGTTGGGAGCAGTTATCCTGGTTACTTTAACCAGGTTAGTGAGCTTGAATAGCCCGAACAGCAATTGGATAGGAATGTGCTGGAACTAGCTCCCAAAAAAAGAAACAGAACTTGCATTTCTATAGCGCCTGCCAGGACCTCAGGACATCCCGAAGCGCTTTACAGCCGATGAAGTACTTTTTCTTTCAAAATGGAGTCGCAGTTGCAATGGAATAAGCACAGCCACCAATTTGTGCACAAAACAGTAGTGTGATAGTGACCAGATAACCTGATGTTGGCTGAGGGGTAAATATTGGGCCAGGACACCGGGGAGAGGGCAGGGGCGGGGGGGATCTCCTCCGCTCGTCTTCGCAATAGTGCCGTGGGACCCACCAACCAATGATCCCGCCAAGCTGCAGGGCTGTGGGACGGTCTGGAGATCCCGTGCAGGCCGCTTGTTGGATCTTACACGGGAGAAACAGCGCATGCGCTAAACCATGAATGGGCCGCGGAGCCAGATAACGGCACCACGCACCAGTAACAAACAAGAGGGAACGTTGCCCCCAGCTTGGGATGTTCAAGAGTTGCAGCATTACAGAAAGAGACTGCGTTAAAGCCTAACAATTATCAGCGTCTCGGTTTTCCACCTGATTTCAAAACGTCTGCTTCATGTTTCTGCGATTTAATCTGCTAATCCAATTCTGAATCACTCGCATACTGCCAGGAGCTAATAAAGCGTTTGCAACACTTTTACCAATTGATTTTATTTATCGAGCTGAGGGACGTCAATGATTGGGAAATGGAATTTATATCCTTTGCAATCCAGGCCAGCATCAAACACTCCCAGCGTTGGTACAGGATGGGTTAGATACAGAGTAAAGCTCCCTCTACACTGTCCCATCAAACACTCCCAGGGCAGGTACAGCATGGGTTAGATACAGAGTAAAGCTCCCTCTACACTGTCCCATCAAACACTCCCAGGGCAGGTACAGCACGGGGTTAGATATAGAGTAAAGCTCCCTCTGCACTGTCCCATCAAACACTCCCAGGGCAGGTACTGCACGGGTTAGATACAGAGTAAAGCTCCCTCTACACTGTCCCATCAAACACTCCCAGGGCAGGTACTGCATGGGTTAGATACAGAGTAAAGCTCCCTCTACACTGTCCCATCAAACACTCCCAGGGCAGGTACTGCACGGGTTAGATACAGAGTAAAGCTCCCCTCTACACTGTCCCATCAGCACTCCCAGGGCAGGTACAGCACGGGGTTAGATACAGAGTAAAGCTTCCTCTACACTGTCCCATCAAACACTCCTAGGGCAGGTACTGCACGGGTTAGATACAGAGTAAAGCTCCCTCTACACTGTCCCATGAAACACTCCCAGGACAGGCACAGCACGGGGTTAGATACAGAGTAAAGCTCCCCTCTACACTGTCCCATGAAACACTCCCAGGACAGGCACAGGATGGGTTAGATACAGAGTAAAGCTCCCTCTACACTGTCCCATCAAACACTCCCAGGGCAGGTACAGCACGGGTTAGATACAGAGTAAAGCTCCCTCTACACTGTCCCATCAAACACTCCCAGGGCAGGTACAGCACGGATTAGATACAGAGTAAAGCTCCCTCTACACTGTCTCATCAAACACTCCCAGGGCAGGTACTGCACGGGTTAGATACAGAGTAAAGCTCCCCTCTACACTGTCCCATGAAACACTCCCAGGACAGGCACAGCACGGGGTTAGATACAGAGTAAAGCTCCCCTCTACACTGTCCCATGAAACACTCCCAGGACAGGCACAGCACGGGGTTAGATACAGAGTAAAGCTCCCTCTACACTGTCTCATCAAACACTCCCAGGGCAGGCACAGCATGAGGTTAGATATAGAGTAAAGCTCCCTCTACACTCCCAGTAAAGTGTGAGTTAGGACGTGGGCAGCAGAGTTTTGCATGAGTTTAAGTTTCCGAATGGTGTAAGATCTGAGGCTGGTGGGAAGAGCATTGGAATAGTCGAGTCTAGAACGAACAAGGAGGGTTTCAGCGGGAGATGAGTTGAGGCGGGGGAGGATATGGGCAATATTGTGCAGGTGGAAATAGGCGGTCTTGGTGATCGGTGGATATGTGATCAGAATCTTATCACAAGATTGGGAACAGTCTGGTTCAGCTTCAGACAGTTGCAGGGAGAGGGATCGAGTCAGTGACTAGGGAACGGAGATTGTGGCGGGGACCGAAAACAATGGCTTTGGTCTTGCCAATATTTAGTTAAGGAAATTTCTGCTCAACCAGTACTGGTGTCAAACAAACATCATGGCAAATCACAGGCTGTGGATGGGTCGAGAGAGTAAGAATGGGTGTGGTAATAATAAATGAGTGTAATATCGAATGAATAGACTATCAAATGAGCATAGTGATAAGTAGAATGAGTAGAGTGATGAACAAGTAGAGATATGAATGAGCAGAGTAATAAAAGAGTATCGTCACAAACATATTTGATGGAGTAGATACAGAGAGAGTGTTTCCACTTGTGGGGAAGAGCATAACTAGAGGCCATCAATAGAAGACAGTCGCAGGGAATTCAGAAGAAACTTCTTTACGAAGGGAATGGTGAGAATGTGGAACTCGCTACCACAGGGAGTGTTTAAGGCGAATAGTATAGAGCCATTTAAGCGGAGGCTAGTCAAGCATGTGATGGGGAAGGGAATAGAGGGTTATGCTGATAGAGTTAGATGAGGAAAGACAGGAAGAGGCTTGAGTGGAGCATAAATGTCGGCATGGACTGGTTGGGCCGAATGGCCTGTTTCTGTGCGGTATAGCACATGTAATCCTATGTAATATAGTAACAAATGTGTAATGAATGTGTATGATAATGAACAAGTACAGATATGAATGAATGGAGTAATGAGCGAGTTTGCACTGTAAACCTGTAGTAATGAAGTTGGTACATACCCACACTGCACATCTCTGGGACTGTAGCATGGTGAGGTCCATTCAAGAATTCAGGAGGGTTGTCATTAATATCCTGGACTTTCACAATGAACTGGGAGGGGGGCTCCAGAGGTTTGTTCGTTAGCCGGTCGACAGCTTGTGCCATCAAAGTGTACTGAGCGCGTTCCTCCCGGTCCAGCGTTTTGGTGGCGTGGATGTTCCCTGTTTTCTCATCAATAACAAAAATAGTCCCCGCCCCCTCGCCCGAGAGGATGTACCGGATCCTCCCTCCTCCGCTGTCCAGGTCCGTGTGGAGCTACAATTGCAAATAGACACCCGCGATATTACTGATCACAGCACAGCTCAATCCAGGTTATTCCCTATAGAGTCACCCGCGGTATTACTGAGCATCATCATCATAGGCGGTCCCTCGAAACGAGGATGACTTGCTTCCACGCAAAAAAAGATGAGTTCACAGGTGTTTCAATGAAGGACCCGAACTACATCCTGAAGGGTGGAAGATGCCTGCGCGTGGATTTTTTTAACGTGTGGTGACCGTTGCACACCAGCCACCACACGGGCTTGACAGAGCGAGGTCTTGGTCCAGTGGCAAAGATTAACCAAGACGACTGGAGACCAGTTCTGCTGCACGGACCTAGTGCGCACATATATCACAGTGTGGGCTGGCTCGTGCTGCCCCTGGGCTCCTGGGCCCCTGAACTCACACCTCCCCTGGGCCCCGATCACGTCCCTCCACAGTCTCTCGCCGCTCCTGCTGTGTCTGCCCACGCTCCAATCACCGACCTGGACCTTGATGACATCACTCTTCGCTGCCGTCGCCCTCCTGCACCAGCTCGCGCTGCTCCCTGAAATAGTATGTCTCCACGCTGCTCCCGAGGTCTCCACGCTGCTCCTTTTATAGAAACATAGAAACATAGAAAATAGGTGCAGGAGTAGGCCATTCAGCCCTTCGAGCCTGCACCGCCATTCAATAAGATCATGGCTGATCATTCCCTCAGTACCCCTTTCCTGCTTTCTCTCCATACACCTTGATCCCCTTAACCGTAAGGGCCATATCTAACTCCCTCTTGAATATATCCAATGAACTGGCATCAAGAACTTCTGCGGCAGGGAATTCCACAGGTCAACAACTCTCTGAGTGAAGAAGTTTCTCCTCATCTCAGTCCTAAATGGCCTACCCCTTATCCTAAGACTATGTCCCCTGGTTCTGGACTTCCCCAACATCGAGAACATTCTTCCCGCATCTAACCTGTCCAGTCCCGTCAGAATCTTATACGTTTCTATGAGATCCCCTCTCATCCTTCTAAACTCCAGTGAATAAAGGCCCAGTTGATCCAGTCTCTCCTCATATATCAGTCCAGCCATCCCTGGAATCAGTCTGGTGAACCTTCGCTGCACTCCCTCAATAGCAAGAACGTCCTTCCTCAGGCTAGGGGACTAAAACTGAACACAATATTCCAGGTGAGGCCTCACCAAGGCTCTGTACAATTGCAGTAAGACCTCCCTGCTCCTATATTCAAATCCCCTAGCTATGAAGGCCAACATACCATTTGCCTTCTTTACTGCCTGATATACCTGCGTGCCCACTTTCAGTGACTGATGAACCATGACACCCTGGTCTCGTTGCACCTCCCCGTTTTCTAGTCTGCCGCCATTCAAATAATATTCTGCCTTCGTGTTTTTGCCCCCAAAATGGATAACCTCACATTTATCCACATTATACTGCATTTGCCATGTATTTGCCCGCTCACCTAATCTGTCCAAGTCACCCTGCAGCCTCTTAGCGTCCCCTTCACAGCTCACACCGCCGCCCAGTTTAGTGTCATCCGCAAACTTGGAGATATTACACTCTATTCCTTCACCCAAATCATTAATGTATATTGTAAAGAGCTGGGGTCCCAGCACTGAGCCCTGCGGCACACCACTAGTCACTCCCTGCCATTCTGAAAAGGACCCGTTTATCCTGACTCTCTGCTTCCTGTCTGCCAACCAGTTCTCTATCCACGTCAGTACATTACCCCCAATACCATGCGCTTTGATTTTGTACACCAATCTCTTGTGCGGGACGTTGTCAAAAGCCTTTTGAAAGTCCAAATACACCACATCCACTGGTTCTCCCTTGTCCATTCTACGAGCTACATCCTCAAAAAATTCCAGAAGATTCGTCAAGCATGATTTCCCTTTCATAAATCCATGCTGACTCGGTCCGATCCTGTCACTGCTTTCCAATTGGGCTGCTATTTCATCCTTAATGATTGATTCCAATATTTTCCCCACTACTGATGTCAGGCTAACCGGTCTATAATTACCCGCTTTCTCTCTCCCTCCTTTTTTAAAAAGTGGCGTTACATTAGCTACCCACCAGTCCATAGGAACTGATCCAGAGTCGATAGATTGTTGGAAAATGATCACCAATGCATCCACTATTTCTAGGGCCACTTCCTTAAGTACTCTTGGAAGCAGACTATCAGGACTCGGGGATTTATCGGCTTTTAATCCCATCAATTTCCCTAACACAATTTCCCGCCTAATAAGGATATCTTTCAGTTCCTCATTCTCACTAGACCCACTGTCCCCTAGTACATTCGGAAGGTTATTTGTATCTTCCTTTGTGAAGACAGAACCAAAGTATTGGTTCAATTGGTCTGCCATTTCTTTATTCCCCATTATAAATTCACCTGAAGCCGACTGCCCCGGATTTATGGCCCCGACCTGCCGCTGGTGTTCTCACGCACGCATCAATCCAGCCAGGTCATTCCCCATAGAAAGAGTCACGCGTGGTATTACTGATCACAGCATGGCTCAATCCAGCCAGATGATTCCCCTTGTAGAGAGAGAGTCTCAAACCTCTTTTAAAGAATGATTCTCACCATCAAACCCCCTTTGTAGAGGGAATCTCGCCATCAATAACCCTTTAGAGAGTCTCATACCCTAATTATCAAAATTATTGGTGAAGCTTAAGTATGGGTGCCCCATGTATAGAGCTCAAGACTCACTGGACCCTGAAGGCTCCAGGGAGGACACAGATTGACAATAGTCCGATCGGCATCAATCTGTTGGTCGCTGAGCTCCTGCTGTTCAGCTTCGCCAGCTGTCAGCGTGCATCGGGAAATCGTGCTCACCAAGGATACCGGCGACCATCTTTAAGCAAATAAGTCCCCATATTTGGATGGGGTAAATTTCCCAACATGACTCTGGGGGCAGGGGCAGGGCAGGGGAAGCGGAGTGAGGTAAGGAACATGGGGGTGAAACCCCCCCAATGCGAGGAGCAAATCAGAACATTTACCATCTTATATTTGTCCAGATCTGTCGGATTTTTTCCAACAAATGTTTATGAGATTTGGGGGGAAAAATTGGCCAGCCTTGTGAATGTTTTTTCGCCAATACTTCGCTTTTTTTTGGCGGTAAAAGGTACTCACCTAAATTGGCCAAAGTTAACGAAAGGCGGTTTTGAAAAGTGGATCGGCCACGTGCAACGCCCCCAAAAAAAACACACCGCTTAAAATTGGCCGTTCGGGGAACCCGTACTCAGGGTGAAAAAACACCACCTGAGAAAAGCCTACACTGAAGCCCCAGAAACAGGTAGGTATGAAGACCAACAAAAAAGGTAAGTTGAAGTTTTTATTTCTTAATTCTTTTTCAACGATTCATTAGTTAAGTGTGTAGTGAATGTTTTCTGATTGGTTATTTTTTTATTTTTGCCATTTTTGTTTGTGTTTTCTCCCCCTCCCAGGGCCTGTATTTTTGGCGGTGATCGGCCTTGGGCTAAAGTTGGTGAGGACCACAGTTTCCACCTCGTGCAACGCCGATTTTTATCGACAGGCACATTTTTTTGCCAATTTTCCACCATTAAAAAATGGTGACGTTTTTAAATGGTATTTTTTCCGAAAAATGACGGGAAAAAAAACAATAGTGCCAAAAACGGAATTTCTAGCCTTATAAGTGGTAATTAATTGGGTTTTTTGCCTCTCCCAGGAGATCATATGGTTTTGGGTGGGGTGGAGAGTGTATATAGTAATGCATAAGGTCTCACAATTGTGTGGGACAGGCTTGATGGACCAGAGGGCCTTTTCCTGTCCATCATTGTCCGTTTATTCCAGCAACACGGAGGAGGGCCGTGGCCCAAGTACTATTGATTGACCCAAGGTTGAGAGGAGATTTGATCAAAATCATGAGGGGTCTGGACAGAGTAGATAGAGAGAAACTGTTCCCATTGGCGGAAGGGTCAAGAACTAGAGGACACAGGTTTAAGGTGATTGGCAAAAGAACCAAAGGCGATGTAAGAAAAAGCCTTTTTACGCAGCGAGTGATTAGGATCTGGAATGCACGGCCTGAAGGGGTGGTGGAGGCAGACTCAATCATGGCTTTCAAAAGGGAATTGGATAAGTACCAGTGCAACGTCCAAAATCCGGAGTTCCGGAGTTCACGGGCCGATCCATGGCGGGGTCATCCGGAAACCGGAAAATGTTCCGCAATCCGGACTCTCCCACCTCGGCGGCCCGACCCCCGGCTGCCCGACCTCGCCTTGGCCCGACCTCCCCCCGCCTCAGCCCAACCTCCCGGCTCGATCCGAGCTCGCCTGGCCTTCCCATGCTGCAGCCCGACCTCCGTCCGCCCGACCTGCATCGACCCGCCCGCCCTCCCCCGGCCTCGGCCCGACCTCTGGCCACCCGACCGACCTCCCCAGCTTCAGCCCAACCTCCGTCCGCCCGACCTCCATCGACCCGCCCGACCTCCCCCGGCATCAGCCCAACCTCTGGCCACCCGACCGATCTCCCCCAGCCTCGGCCCGACCTCTGGTCACCTGACCGACCTCCCCCAGCCTCGGCCCGACCTCTGGTCACCTGACCGACCTCCCCCAGCCTCGGCCCGACCTCTGGTCACCTGACCGACCTCCCCCAGCCTCGGCCTGACCTCTGGTCACCTGACCGACCTCCCCCAGCCTTGGCCCGACCTCTGGTCACCTGACCGACCTCCCCCAGCCTCGGCCCGACCTCTGGTCACCTGACCGACCTCCCCCAGCCTCGGTCTGACCTCTGGTCACCTGACCAACCTCCCCCCGGCATCGGCCCAACTTCTGGCCACCCGACCGACCTCCCCCAGCCTCGGCCCGACCTCTGGTCACCCGATCAACCTCCCCTGGCCTCGTCCCGACCTCTGCCCACCCGATTTCCAGCGGCCCGACCGATCCCCACCACCCCTCCGGCGTCCCAACCGATCTCCCCTACCTACCTACGGCCTGGGCAAAGACGTTCCGAAACCCGGAACGGCCTCGGTCCCGAGATTTCCGGATTTCGGACGTCACACCTGTACCAGAAAGAAAATAAATTGCAGGGTTACAGGGAAAGGGCGGGGGAGTGGGTCTAGCTGAAGTACTCTTGCAGAGAGCCGGCATGAGCTCGATGGGCCGAATGGCCTCCTTCCATGCTGTAACCATTCTGTGATTCTATGATACTATTAGGCTCTAGGGTCAGATGGCTATTCCTTGGCAGTTCCTTTCACTGGCTTTGACACTGATAAACATGAGAAAGATTTCCCACAGTAATTTTCAGTTCTTTTGACTGGTGACTCGTTGAAAGAAGTAGAGCTTGAAGCTAGTAGTTTGCCAACCAATGTGTGCAATAGTTAAGTTAAATAAAACTAATTCTGAATGATAGTACATTAAAACAAAAACACAGACTAGGCTTGTATTCCCAGAAGAATCGAAGATTAAGGGGTGATCTAATTGAGGTGTTTAAGATGATTAAAGAATTTGATCGGGTAGATAGAGTGAAACTATTTCCTCTGGTGGGAGAGTCCAGAACAAGGGGGAAATAACCATAACATTAGAGCCAGGCTGCTCAGGGGTGATGTCAGGAAGCACTTCCTCACACACAGGGGAGTGGGAATCAGGAACGCTTTCCCTCCAAAAACTGTTGAGGCTGGGGGTCAATTGAAACTCAAAACTGAGATTTGTATGGTATTAAGGGATACGGAGCCAAGGCGGGCAAAAGGTGTTACGATACAGATCAGCCCGATCTAATTGAATGGCGGAACAGGCTCGAGGGGCTGCATGGCCTCCTCCTGTTACTATGTTACACACCAATCCCACTCTCTCTCGGACTGCGGGCACTGGTAATGGAGGATGGCTGCACCAGAGCCACTGGGAGTGGAGTAAATGCGGGCTGGTGCTTGGGGTAGGGGATCCCTCATCGGTACACGGCCAGAGGGGTGGTCCACACCCTGGGGGTTCTGCCTGTCTTTCATCCGCCACATTCCCCGGGCCACAGGAGACAGCTCCTCCTTGTCACACTTTCCGTGCTCCCCTCCTCCTCTGCTATTCTGCTGTGACCATTTACACCTCCTCTCAACCCACCTTTTGTTTCTAAACTTGTCCCTTTATCATCTCATTTTGTATCCACCATCATCCCTTGTGTCATTTTGGTGATTTGATTGAGGTTTTAAGGATTGTGAAAGGAATTGATAGGGTAGATGGATAGAAACATGTTCCACTGGTGGTGGAGTCTCAGACAAGGGGACATTAAAATCAGAACCAGGCCATACAGGGAAGAAGACAAAAAATTTCATTCACTTTCCATTCAATTTTCATCTTCACATGGTCCATCTCCGACTCTTGCCTTCCCTTACTCGATTTCTCTGTCTCCATTTCTGGATATAGACATAGAAACAATGGAACATAGAAAATAGGTGCAGGAGTAGGCCATTCAGCCCTTCGAGCCTGCACCACCATTCAATAAGATCATGGCTGATCATTCACCTCAGTACCCATTTCCTGCTTTCTCTCCATATCCCTTGATCCCATTAGCCGTAAGGGCCACATCTAACTCTCTCTTGAATATATCTAGCAAACTGGCATCAACTACTCTCTGCAGTAGAGAATTCCACAGGTTCACAATTCTCTGAGTGAAGAAGTTTCTCCTCATCTCAGTCCTAAATGGCTTACCCCTTATCCTTAGACTGTGACCCCTGGTTCTGGACTTCCCCAACATCGGGAACATTCTTCCTGCATCTAACCTGTCCAGTGCCGTCAGAATTTTATATGTTTCTATGAGATCCCCTCTCATTCTTCTCAGGCCCAATCAATCCAGTCTCTCCTCATATGTCAGTCCTGCCATCCCGGGAATCAGTCTTGTGAACCTTCGCTGCACTCCCTCAATAGCAAGAACGTCCTTCCTCAGATTAGGAGACCAAAACTGTACACAATATTCCAGGTGAGGCCTCACCAAGGCCCTGTACAACTGCAGTAAGACCTCCCTGCTCCTATACTCAAATCCTCTCGCTATGAAGGCCAACATACCATTTGCCGCCTTCACCTCCTGCTGTACCTGCATGCCAACTTTCAATGACTGATGTACCATGACACCCAGGTCTCGTTGCACCTCCCCTTTTCCTAATCTGCCGCCATTCAGATAATATTCTGCCTTCATGTTTTTGCCACCGAAGTGGATAACCTCACATTTATCTACATTATACTGCATCTGCCATGCATTTGCCCACTCACCTAACCTGTCCAAGTCACCCTGCAGCCTCTTAGCATCCTCCTCACAGCTCACACTGCCACCCAGCTTAGTGTCATCTGCAAACTTGGAGATATTCCTTCATCTAAATCATTGATGTATATTGTAAATAGCTGGGGTCCCAGCACTGAACCCTGCGGCACTCCACATGTCACTGCCTGCCATTCTGAAAAGGACCCGTTTATCCCAACTCTCTGCTTCCTGTCTGCCAACCAGTTCTCTAGCCATGTCAATGCCATGTGCTTTAATTTTGCACACCAATCTCTTGTTTAACTATTGACAAACATTGACTATTAGCCCACTGACTCCCACAGCTACTGGACTACACTTCCTCCCACTCCACATCCTGTAAGGACTCCATTCCATTCTCCCAGTTTCTCCGTCTCCGTCACATCTGCTCTGACGACGTCACCTTTCACGCTAGTGCCTCTACATGTCTTCCTTTTTCCTCAACCAAGGATTGCCCTCCGCCGTGGTTAACATGGCCCTCAACCGTGTCCGTTCTATTGCCTGCACCTCTGCTCTCACCCCTTCCCCTCCCGCTCAGAACCATGACAGGGTTCCCCTTGTCCTCACCTTTCACCCCACCAGCCTTCACATTCAACGGATCATCCTCCGCCATTTCTGCCACCTCCAGTGTGATCCCACCACCAATCACATCTTCCTTTCCCCTCCCCTCCCAGCATTCCGAAGGGACCGCTCCATCCGCGACACCCTGGTCCACTCAGCATTCATCCCCAGCATCCGCTCCCCTTCCCACGGAACCTTCCCGTGCAAGCACAGGAGATGCAACACCTGCCCTTTTACCTCCTCCCTTCCCACTGTCCAGGGCCCCAAACACTCCTTCCAGGTGAAACAGTGATTTACTTGCACCTCTTTCAATTCAGTATACTGTATTCGCTGCTCACGATGTGGTCTCCTCTACATTGGGAAGACCAAGCGTAGATTGGGTGACCGCTTTGCGGTGCACCTATGCTCAATCCATAAACATGACCCTGAGCTTCCGGTCGCCTGTCACTTTAATGACCCGCTCCGCTCCCACTCTGACCTCTCTGTCTTCGGCCTCCTGCACTGTTCCAACGATATTCAACGTAAGCTCGAGGAACAGTACCTCATCTTTCGTTTAGGCACTTTACAGCCTTCTGGACTCAACATCGAGTTCAACAATTTCAGACCATAACCTCTGCCATTATTTATCACACGGCAGCTGTTGGTGATTCTGCCATTCCCATTGACACCCTCTCTAGACTCATCTTTTGTTTCTTTACTTGCCCCATTACCACCTCCTTTTCCCCCGCACCATCCGTCATCTTTTTGTCTCTCAAATCTCTCCTGCCTTCCACTCTATCACAGACCTTCCCTTTTGATCTTTCTTCCCCTCCCCCTTCTCCTGCCTCTGCACTTGCTTACAAGCCTGTTACATCCCTAACTTTTCCCAGTTCTGACAAAGGATCATCAACCTGAAACGTTAACTCTTGTTTCTCTCTCTCCACAGATGCTGCCCGACCCGCTGAATGTTTCCCAACATTTTATGTTTTTATTTCAAATCTCCCCACCCCAGCCACCGCAATACATTTTCTTTGCTTTTCGATTTCATTTAAAAAGGGGCCTGGGTTTTTCCATGGCATTGTGCGAGGTTTTGAGCAAAGTCCAGAGAGAAGGGAGTCTTACCCTGCCCACAAGCACAGGATCCGGGCCTGTGTACTCCTCGATCACAAAGAACTGATTCCACACCCAGCCTCGCTTGGATCGGTGAAGCACTTGACCTTTGACACCCAGGCCGTGCCGCAGCCGAGGGGAGGCCCGGGAGCCAGTGGAGTTTCTTGCCAGGGCCGAGTGGCTCCAATAGACAACGCTCAGGCAGGCCAGGAAAAATGGCAAATAAAAGTTTCGCCTCATCTCGTCGCCGATTAGTTTTTCTGTTTTTATTTTTGTTTTTTTGGGTCGGTCTCCGTTGCCGATTGGGACACTTGGAGATCCAATAAGCAGCCAAATAGCCCTAACTCTGAGCTGAGCACGGAACTAACTGTCAGTGTTCCTTCATCGAGGTGCCTTGCCGCTTGCTCAGTGGTTCATTACCAGTCCGCAGGCCAGTACTTCACAACTTTATTACCTACAAGATCACAAAAAGAGAAATCAGATTGTTAGTCCTTCCCTGCAGGAGGAGCCGTTAATCTCCCACTCGGCACATGAACTGAGATACAGTCCAAACCTTTTTCCTTATTACTACAAACAACAACAACAACTTTTATTTATATAGCGCCTTTAACGTAGTAAATCGTCCCAAGGCGCTTCGCAGCAGTGTTGTAAGACAAAAACATATAAATTTGACACCGAGCCACATAAGAAGAAATTACGACAGATGACCAAAAGCTTGGTTAAAGAGGTAGGTTTTGAGGAGTGTCTTAAAGGAGGAAATAGAGGTAGAGAGGCGGAGAGGTTTAGGGAGGGAGTTCCAGAGCTTCAGGGCCCAGGCAAAATACTGCAGATGCTGGGGATCTGAAATAAAAACAGAAACTGCTGGAAATACTCAGCGGGTCAGGCAGCATCTGTGGAGAGAGAAACCGAGTTAACGTTTCATGTCGGAGACCCTTAGTCAGAACTTTTCCTTATTACTGCCTTCCTCCCTGTTACGTCAGCCATGGCTCAGTGGACAGAGACTTGAATGCAAAAATCTAGGCTGACACTTCCAGTGCAATGCTGCGGGAGTGCTGCACTGTCGGAGGTGTTGTCTTTCGGATGAGATGTTAAACCGAGGCCCTGTCTGCTCTCTCACGTGGACGTAAAAGATCCCACGGCACTATTTTGAAGAAGAGTGGAGGAGTTATCCCTGGTGTCCTGGGGCCTATATTTATCCCTCAATCAACATAACAACAACAGATTATCTGGTCATTCTCACATTGCTGTTTGTGGGAACTTGCTGTGCGCAAATTGGCTGCCGTGTTTCCCACATTACAGCAGTGACTACGCTTTAAAAAATACTGCATTGTCTGTAAAGTGCTCTGGGATGTCCAGTGGTTGTAAAAGGCGCTATATAAATCCAAGTTTTTCCTGACAAGTTCAGGCCACAAATAAAAAAAAACCACAGGGCTACAATATCAAGGTTGAATGTTATCAGGGGCTGAATTTTTTGCTCTTTGAATAAGGGTGAGGCTATAGGCGCTCACTGTTATTATGGAGTAAATCAGACGGCAACTTCCGATGTCCGCATATGCGCAGTTAAACGTGGAGATCAGGAAGTTGCTGTCTGAGTTGCCACAAGCTTCACTATACCAGTACCTTGCCGAGAGACTCAGCATTGAACCACTTGCAATCAGTATTACCGATTAGATACCCACTAAACACAGCAGAGAAAGTTCGGGCTGTTCCATTCAAGTATAAGTACATTTTTAACGGCGTGTTAAGTCTTAATGTCTGCCAAATGACCTCTCTGGCCCGGAAAATTAACTTTTTACAAATATGTAGTCTCATTCCATCAGATTTTAATTGTTGTTGGAGATTTTTTTAAATAGTTATTTATTTTTGTCGCTTTTATCTCCATCATCCCATCTTTCTTTCACTCTCTTTAATTGCTTTGTACATGATTTGACATTTAATTAAATATCCTTTTGGGGCTGCAGACCGTACCATCTACAACTTGCACTGAGCAACTCGTCAAGGCTTCTTCGGCAGCACCTCCCAGGTCTGCGACCTCTACCACCAAGAAGGACAGGGCAGCAGGCGCATGGGAATACCACCACCTCCACGTTCCCCTCCAAGTCACACACCATCCTGACTTGGAAATATATCGCCGTTCCTTCATCGTCGCTGGGTCAAAATCCTGGAACTCCCTCCCTAACAGCACTGTGGGAGCACCTTCACCACACGGACTGCAGCGGTTCAAGAAGGCAGCTCACCACGACCTTCTCAAGGGCAATGAGGAATGGGCAATAAATGCCAGCCATACAAGCGATGCCTACATCCCAGGAATGAATAAAAATAAAAAATTTTAAATCCTATCTCACACTCCCTGGTTCAGACTCTGTATGGCTCAGTAAGGATTCTTCAATCTGATTGGATATAGAGACTCACCGTTGCTTTTCATGTTCACACAGATCCCAGATTCCCTGGAGAGGGTGCCAAGAATACTCTAAACACCGCACGTTCCAGTGTAACAGCCCACAAAAAGTTTGTGGGCAAGTGTACATGCAATGAACAGCGAGCACCATTCATTCGATGCAGATCGCAAAATCTGGGCCAATAGTCAACTGGCTTCTGCACATCACAAGCACACAGTCACAGAAGAGACATCCAGGACTGCTGGCTTTGCAATCTCACTATCAATTTACCTGTAAAATCCTTGGGATGTGATTCATTTCACAACCTCAAGTCATCAAAGAAAGTGCTTTCCTTTATATGTGCGGAATTGATTTGGACAGTGAGATAAATGAATTGGGTGCCACTGATTTAAAGAGTGTACATCCCTCTATTTCTCCAGTCTACAGAGATTCTCTGGGCTAACGTCAATAAATAAATAAATAAGCAATTTCCATCAAACAGCTTCACATAAATACAGCCAAACAACCTCAGTTTTCCCAGTATTGCAGAGTGCCATGGGATCTTCAAAGTCCACCTGAGAGAGCAGGCGGGGCCACGGTTTAACGTCTCATTCGAAAGACGACACCTCCAACAGTGCGGCACTCCCTCAGCACTGCACTGGAATGTCAGCTCTGATTGTTAAATGATATCCCTCTATCTCTGTAACCTCCTCCAGCCCTACAAGCATTTGAGAGCTCCAATTCGGGCTTCTTACGCATCCCCAATTATAATTGCTCCCTCTACACTGTCCCATCAAACACTCCCAGGGCAGATACAGTGCGGTTTAGATACAAAGTAAAGCTCCTTCTACGCTGTCCCATCAAATGCTCCTAAGGCAGGTACAGTATGGGTTTGGTACTGTATAATGAGACAGGATTAATAAATGATCTCCTAGTAAAGGATCCTCTCGGAATGAGTGACCATAGCATGGTTGAATTTCAAATTCAGTTGGAGAGTGAGAAAGTTAGATCTCAAACCGTGTCTTAAGCTTAAATAAAGGTATGAAGTCAGAGTTGGCTAAAGTGGACTGGGAAAATAGATTAAAGTGTGGAACGTTTGATGAGCAGTGGCAGACATTTAAGGAGATATTTCATAACTCGCAACAAAAATATATTCCAATGAGAAGGAAAGACTGTAAGAGAAGGGATAACCATCCATGGCTAGCTAAGGAAATAAAGGATGGTATCAAATTGAAAACAAAGGCATACAATGTGGCCAAGACTAGTGGGAGGCCAGAGGATTGGGAAACTTTTAAAAGCCAACAAAGAATGACTAAAAAATAATAAAGAGAGGGAAGATAGATTATGAAAGCAAACTAGCACAAAATACAAAAACAGATAGTAAGAATTTTTACAGGTACATAAAGGAAAAGAATGGCTAAAGTAAATGTTGGTCCCCTAGAGGATGAGACTGGGGAATTAGTAATGGGGAACAGGGAAATGGCAGAGACTTTGAACAAATATTTTGTATTGGTCTTTACGGTAGAAGACACTATAAACATTTCAATAGTGGATAATCAAGGGGCTATAGGGAGGGTGGAACTAAATACAATCACTATCACTAAAGAAGTAGTACTTGGTAAAATAATGGGACTAAAGGTGGACAAGTCCCCTGGACCTGATGGTTTACATCCTAGGGTCTTAAGAGAAATGGCTGCAGAGATAGTGGATGCAATGGTTATAATCTACCAAAATTCCCTGGATTCTGGGGAGGTCCCAGCAGATTGGAAAACCGCAAATGTAATGCCCCTATTTAAAAAAGGAGACAGACAGAAAGCAAGAAACTATAGACCAGTTAGCCTAACATCTGTGGTTGGGAAAATGCTGGAGTCCATTATTAAGGAAGCAGTAGCAGGACATTTTGAAAAGCATGATTCAATCAAGCAGAGTCAACATGATTTTATGAAAGGGAAATCATGTTTGACAAATTTGTTGGAGTTCTTTGAGGATGTAACGAGCAGGACAGATAAGGGGGAACCAGTGGATGTGATGTATTTGGATTTCCAGAAGGCATTCGATAAGATGCCACATAAAAGGTTACTGAACAGGTTAAAAGTTTACGGGGTTGGGGTAATATATTAGCCTGGATAAAGGATTGGCTAACTAATGGAAAACAGAGTCAGGATAAATGGATCATTTTCCGGTTGGAAAACAGTAACTAGTGGGTTGACACAGGGATCGATGCTGTGGCCTCAACTATTTACAACCTATATTAATGACTTGGATGAGGGGACCGAGTGTAATGTAGCCAAGTTTGCTGATGATACAAAGTTGGATGGTAGAGCAAATTGCGAGGAGGACACAAGAAATCTGCAAAGGGATATAGACAGGCTAAGTGAGTGGGCAAACATTTGGCAGATGGAGTATAAAGTGAGAAACTGTGAGGTTATCCACTTTGGCAGAAAAAATAGAAAAGCGAATTATAATTTAAATAGAGAAAAATTGCAAAGTGCTGCAGTACAGAAGGACCTGGGGATCCTTGTGCATGAAACACAAAAAGTTAGTATGCAGGCACAGCAAGTAATCAGGAAGGCAAATGGAATGTTGGCCTTTATTGCAAGGGGGATGGAGTATAAAAGCACAGAAGTCCTGCTACAACTGTACAGGGTATTGGTGAGGCACTTTTTCCACACAAAGGGTAGTGGAAATCTGGAAAACTGTGGATGCTGGGCATGAATTCGCGCTTTCATGAATGAGATTGATAGATTTTTGTAAGGTATTAACAGTATGGAGCCAAGGTGGGTAAATGTAGTTCAGGTGCAAATGAGCCATGATCTAACTGAATAGTGGAACAGGCTCAAGGGGCTGATTGACCTCCTCCTGTTCCTGTGTTCCCCTACATACAGGTAAATGTTCTGACTTTTTTTTCCATTTTTCATTGATTATGACCACCTGGGTGAGCTATTACATTATTTATTCATTCGCGGGATGTGGGCGTCGCCGGCAAGGTCGGCACTTCCCTAATTCCTAATTACCCTCGAGAAGATGGTGGTCAGCTGCCTTCTTGAATACAACTGAGTGGCTCGCTGGGCCATTTCAAAGGGGCAGTTAAGAGTCAATCATATTGCTGTGGGTCTGGAGTCACATATAGGGGTTCGGAGAACAGGGCAAAATGAAAGATCTCACTCCAACTCGGAGAGTTCCAAGATTAAAACAACATCAAACCAATCAAGTGCCAATAGAAAGCTGCTTAATTGAAGGTTTTGCAGGAATTTTTTGTAATCTACTGAGGATATTGAGCACGATATACCACACAAAAACAATTCCAATCACACACCATCTCGGGAAAATGTTTAGTCTGTTTATAGATGAAATGCACGCTTGTCTAAATTATACATTCAGAAACTCTTATTAACTACCGGCTGTATTTATATTTAAGCCTCATTTCATTTTATTCCATTCCTAAAATAACAATGGCCCTTCATTCTTTCCTTGACCCTCTTCAAGGTTTTATTTTTCCAGCTTCTCCAGCGCCCTAGCTCCCCTGCCCCCGGCATGTCTCTCGATTCCTGTTCTGCAACCGTTAAGAACAACGTTCTTTGGTGGTTGAGCTCGGCTCAGTCCCAGTTTTTTCTCCTTCACTGAAATCTCTGCATGTTGCTGGGGTATTGTTCCAGGGGCACCAATCTCCCTCTGGCCCAAGTGGCTGTTACATAAGAACATAAGAAATAGGAGCAGGAGTCGGCCATTTGGCCCCTCGAGCCTGCTCCACCATTCAATAAGATCGCGCTGATCTGATCTTGGCCTCAACTCCATTTCCCTGCCTGCTCCCCATAACCCTTGACTCCCTTATCATTCAAAAACCTGTCTATCTCCTCCTTAAATATATTCAATGACCCAGCCTCCACAGCTTGCTGCGGTGGAGAATTCCAAAGATTCACGACCCTCTGAGAGAAGAAATTCCTCATTGTTTTATACTCTTAGATTCTCCCTGGAGTCTGGGACAATATTTATCACTCAACCTACATCACTGAAAACAGATTATCCAGTCTTTATCACATTGCTGTTCTTATTAAGGGAATTAAGGGTTAAGGGGAGCGGGCAGGTAAGTGGAGCTGAGTCCACGGCCAGATCAGCCATGATCTTTTTGAATGGCGGAGCAGGCTCGAGGGGCTAGATGGCCTACTCCTGTTCCTAATTCTTATTATGTTCTTATGGGACCTTGCTGTGCGCAAATTCAAAAGAACTTCATTGCCTGTAAAGCGCTTTCAAAGAAAGAAAGACTTGCATTTATATAGCGCCTTTCATGACTACCGGATGTCTCAAATCGCTTTACAGCCACTTAAGTACTTTTGCAATGTAGTTACTGTTGTAATGTGGGAAATGCAGCAGCCAATTTGCCCACAAACAGCACCGTGATAATGACCAGATAATTTGTTTTTATTATGTTGATTGAGGGATAATTATTGGCTGGGACATCGGGGATAACTCCCCTACTCCAAAAGTACTTAATTGGCTATAAAGCGCTTTGGGACGTCCAGTGGTCGTGAAAGGCGCTATATAAATGCAAATCTTTTTCTGGTTCCTGATCCCCTGGCTCAGGGGAAAACCCAGAATTTCTCTTGCCTTTTGTGTGAAAGAGAAAGAGAGAAATTTGAAATATTAAGCCAGAAACTTCAACCTGTTCCAGTTTTAATCTCTGGAGATTGCCTGAACATTTATCCACAGACTGCACATCCCTTGGTTCGGGGAGAAAATTGATTGTTCACTTGTGATTTTTTATTAATATCCTGTGAATAGTACATCACATATTAGTGCTGCAGACAGCAGTATTTGCATATATATGTAGAATCCGTCCCTTAGGGAAGAGGTCTGCAAAAGGCACAGTGAATACAGCATGAGATGCTCTGAAGATACAAAAGCTCTGAGGTGCATAAACTGTAATTTCACGGCATGAAGCAATTGACTGTACAACTTCAATTAAGTGGGCAACTTTTTTTTAAACAATTAAGAAAAATCAATTGTATTTCACTTAACGCTCGGTCTTGCCCTTTTTGGATACTAAACATAGAACACATCGCGCTCGCTTTGTGCGAGTGGTGAATAATTCATGAGCAATCTGTGGTTGCAAGTGTGCGTGTGATTTGACAGTCTAAATTAATAAATATTATTACAGCACCATCCATCAGGAGTAGGGAACAAACTCGAACCCATGACCTATTCTGTAACCTGTGTCTTTCTAAAATATTTACATCTCCTGTCCATACTTGCTGCATAATAATTGAACAGAAATATAACACTAACACAGGATACGTTAAAATATCACATGGTAATTGGTTCAGTATGAAATTCCTAACCTGGATTTTCCTCTGAGCATCAGTCGTTTACAATTGCATTGAGGAATCCATTCAAGTAACGACACAGAAAGAAAGGAAGGTTGAAAGACTTACATTTATATAGTGCCTTTCATGACCACCGGACATCCCAAAACGCTTTACTTTTGGAGTGCAGTCACTAAAGAATGTGGGAAACACGGCAGCCACTTTGTGCACAGCAAGCTCCCATAAACAGCAATGTGATAATGGCCAGATAATCTGTTTTTGTGAGGGATAAATATCGGCCAGGACACTGGGGAGAACTCCCCTGCTCTTCTTCGAAATAGCGCCATGGGATTTTTCACATCCACCTGAGAGAGCAGACAGGGCCTCGGTTTAACATCTCATCTGAAAGACGGCACCTCTGACAATACAGCATTTCCTCACCACTGCACTGGACTGTCAGCCTGGATTTATGTGCTCAAGTTCTATTCCTGACACAGGAATAGAATGGCAGTGTTCTCTGAAAGTTATTTTCTATTAGCTCAATTCTTGTCCAAACTGACATTTTTGCCTATATCAGCATCATCAACATCGAGCTGTACCTGTCCTGGGAGCGTTTGATGGGAAAGAGTAGAGGGAGCTTTACTCTGTATCTAACCCATGCTGTACCTGTCCTGGGAGTGTTTGATGGGACACTGTCGAGGGAGCTTTACTCTGTATCTAACCCCGTGCTGTACCTGCCCTGGGATTGTGTGATGGGATACTATAGAGGGAGCTTTAAGAACAATATAAGAACAGAAGAAATAGGAGCTGGAGTAGGCCATTTGGCCCCTCGAGCCTGCTCTGCCATTTAATACAATCATGGCTGATATGATCTTGGGCTCAGCTCCACTTCCCTGCCCGTTCCCCATAACCCTTCACTCCCTTATTGCTCAAAAATCTGTCTAACTTAGCCTTAAATATATTCAATGACCCAGCCTCTACAGCTCTCTGCAGCAGAGAATTCTAAAGATTTACAACCCTCTGAGAGAAATAATTCCTCCACATCTCAGTTTTAAATGGGTGAACCGTTCTTCTGAGACTATGCCCTGTAGTTTTAGTTTCCCCTATGAATGGAAATATTCTCTCTGTATCCACCTTGTCGAGCCCCCTCATTATCTTATATGTTCCGATAAGATCACCTCTCATTCTTCTGAACTCCAGTGAGTATAGGCACAACCTACTCAACCTATCTTCATAAGTCAACCCCCTCATCTCCAGAATCAATCTCGTGAACCTTCTCTGAACAGCCTCCTATGCAAGTATATCCTTCCTTAAATAAGGAGACCAAAACTGTACGCAGTACTCCAGGTGTGGCCTCACCAATACCCTGTACAGTTGTAGCAGGACCCCTCTGCTTTTATACTCTATCCCCCTTGCAATAAAGGCCAACGTTCCATTTGCCTTCGCGATTACTTGCTGTACCTGTATACTAACTTTTTGTTTGAGAGCACCTATAGGATAGGGACCCAACGCACGAAGCAGAGATCCAAAGAACGAAGAAACAGCAAACGAGAAAAGTTTACAATAAAATACTTTTGTTTTCAATTGATAAATCTCGAGTGGAATCTTTCTTTGCCCAGAAGCAACCAATAAAAAATATCTCAACCTCATTTTTCTTTGCAATGCGTGCTCCTAGGTATAAGCGAAATGCAATCAACACATCTCAGATGCCGAGAGGCATAATCTATATAAACGTAAGCAGGCTCTTTAACTTAGGTTGCGAGCACAAAACTAGAGGACACAGGTTTAAAATTAACAAGCCTCGAGTGAGACAGGAGATTAAGAGAAACCTTTTTGTTATAGAGCAATGGAGTAGCCCGCCAGGCTGAGACTATTAATTCCCTCGCAAAAGACTGGAGATAGAAACAATGGTAAGGTAAGACTTACTTTGCACTTTACACCCTTTGAAGTATTTTGAGTCACGGTTTGTAATGTAGGAACCGCAGCAGCCAATGTGTGCCGAGCAAGGTCCCACCAACAGGAATCTGATAAAGATCAGATTATCTGTCTTTTTTAATGATGTTGAAGGATAAATATCAGCCCAGGTCAACAGGGATAACTCCCCTGCTCTTCTTCTAAATAATTCCATGGGATCTTTTGCATCCACCTAAGAGAGCAGACCGGGTCTCAGTTTGACATCTCATCGGAAAGGCGGCACCTCCGACAGTGCAGCACTCCCTCAGTTCTGCACTGGGAGTATCAGCCTGGATTAGGCGCTCAAGTATCTGGAGTGGGATTTGAACCCACAACCTTCTACCTCAGAGGCCAAAGTGCTACCCACCGAGCCACGGCTGACAACGTTTGAGCAGCTGGAGCTTGCTAGCTATGTTGGAAATCAAAAGGTCAGAGCCATTTCCAAGGCACAGGGCCACATCTGGGTAAAAGCATTGAGATGCGAGACTCAAACGGTTGCCCTACCGGGCGCTCCCTGGTCCGGGGCCAGCCCAGAGTCCTGCGGTCCAATGGATGACTGGCCAGCAGCAAGGTGAATCCTGAAGGGCCAGGTATGTGAGTGCGTAGAGGAGGAAGAGCCCAGGGAGCCAGCAACCTAGATTGGGTGCTACACTGCCGGAGGTGCCGTCTTTTGGATAATGCGTTAAACTGAAGTCCTATCTGCCATATCAGCTGGATGTAAAAGATCCCCTGTACAACGAAGAACAGGAGAGTTCTCCTCAGTGTTCAGGCTATCCCTCAACTAACACCACCAAAATACTTTAAGTGACCACTTATCTAACGTTGTTGTTTGTGGGACCTTGCTGTGTTTCCTGACAGTACTATTTGGGTATCACCAGCAAGGCCAGCATTTATTGCCCATCCCTAATTGCCCTTACGAAGGGGTTGGTGAGCCACCTTCTTGAACCGCTGCAGTCCGTGGGGTGAAGGTGCTCCCACAGTGCTGTTAGAGAGTGAGTTCCAGGCTTTTGACCCAGCATCGATGAAGGAACGGCCGATATATTTCCAAGTCAGGATGGTGTGTGACTTGGAGAGGAACTTGCAGGTGGTGGTGTTCCCATGCGCCTGCTGCCCTTGTCCTTCCAGGTGGTAGAGGTCGCAGGTTTGGGAGGTGTTGCCGAAGAAGCCTTGGCGAGTTGCTGCAGTGCATCTTGTAGATGGTACACACTGCAGCCACGGTGCGCCGGTGGTGAAGGGAGTGTCCTGCACTTCAAATGTACTTCACTGAGCGTAAAGCACTGTGGGACATCCTAAGATTGTAAAAAGAGTTGTAGAAATGAAAGTTTGTTCTAGTTATGAATTCTGGCCATTTTGATACCAAGGTAATGCAATCTGCCACCAGAGAGAGAGACCGAAACTGATCGTGTGTTTCTGGCCACCCTCCCTTTGCCTGAAATTGCAACAATAACAGTGCTTGATGTCGCAAACACAACAGTGTTGAGTTGTAATTAAAAATACTTGACCATGATCAAGGTCAGGAGCAAGAGGTTCCTCCAGCCAGTAAAATTCTGATGGGACTGGACAGGTTAGATGCAGGAAGAATGTTCCAGATGTTGGGGAAGTCCAGAACCAGGTGTCACAGTCTAAGGATAAGGGGTAAGCCATTTAGAACCGAGATGAGGAGAAACTTCTTCACTCAGAGAACCTGTGGAATTCTCTACCACAGAAAGTTGTTGAGGCCAGTTCATCAGATATATTCAAAAGGGAGTTAGATGTGGCCCTTACGGCTAAAGGGATCAGGGGGTATGGAGAGAAAGCAGGAATGGGGTACTGAAATGCATGATCAGCCATGATCATATTGAATGGTGGTGCAGGCTCGAAGGGCCGAATGGCCTACTCCTCCACCGATTTTCTATGTTTCAATGTTTCTATGAAATGAGTAATTGGGGTCAGTGCCATGTTACATTAGAAGTGATATTAATGATGCCAAACTGAGTCAAATCGGACTCAGTCCTATGGCCATATTGTGGAACGCCAGTGACGGATGCACCATCCTTTTGCTGGTTGAGTTAAACCTCAGCAACGAATATGAAAATTGAATGTTTGGTACAATTTGAACAATGCTGCTGCTTCCACTGGCAGGAGAGTCAATAACCAGAAGACACAAATTTAATATAATTGGCAAGAGAGCCAGGAAGGGAGATAAGGAAAAGGAATGATTGCGCAGCGAGTTATTGTGATCTGGAACGCGCTGCCTGAAAGACTGCTGGAAGCAGATTCAATAGCAACCTTCTAAAAGGAATTGGACATAGAGACGAAATGGAAAAATTTGCAGGGCTGTGGGGAAAGAGCAGGGGGGTGGGGGAGGGGAGGGGGTGGGACTGATTGGATAGCATTATAATATTGACTACACTTCCAAAGTACTGTATTGGCTGTAAAGCGCTTTGAAGCATCTGGTGGTTGTGAAAGGCACTATATAAATATAAGTCTTTCTAAATGGCCTACCCCTTATTTCTTTAGACTTTACCCCTCACACTTCAACTTGAATAAAATTCGCCCTGTAACTTGCTGGAAGTGTGAGCTCATAATGGCGTGGCGAGGGCAATGGGGGGGGCAATGGGGAACATCAGGGACCCCATTGAACAACGGGTCCAACAGTTATATCTTTAACCAATGAGATTAAAGAATTGAAAAAGACAGAGGAATGATGGAGAAGGAAATCGGGTGAATTAGAGTCAAATCAGGTACAGAAAGAGAAATAAAGAGAGGGGGAAATAAATTGGATTAAGAGAGAAAGAGAGAAAAGAAACAGAAAGGAAAAATAAGAACTACAAAAAAATTACATTTCGAAAATCTCCAACAATAATTTACTACCTGTAGTAATGAGACTCCACAGTTTCAATTGGTCCCTTTCTGGGCTGGAGAGATTGGTTGGCAGCAACATCAATCCACTCAGTTAAGTACCAGCCCTACCCTAGTGCAGCAAGGTTAATGGGTAATTAATGCGCAAATGCAGAAACTCGCGGGGAGGTTGAGGGCGAGCTGGCATTGTCCCAAGGCTAACGGCAGAGCAGCGCAGATCATCCGGCAATTTGAAGCAATTTGCAACTCATACTGTATCTCTTCCTCGCCACAAGTTGCTGAACGATTTACACACAAATAGCAATGTTAAACTCTCCGTTATTTTGGGAGCAAATTCTGGGCTAATATGTCAACAGAATACCTTAGAAACTGAAGATGGACCCAAAAATTGCATGTAAGGCAGAATATGCTTAAAATGAAGGTTATCTCCCAACTGGTAGAAGGTGTGTTACATTCTTTTTGAAAGATACAGATGGGTAACTTGTTGTTAGAAAACATAGAAACATAGAAAATAGTTGCAGGAGTAGGCCATTCGGCCTTTTGAGCCTGCACCACCATTCAATAAGATCATTCACCTCAGTACCACCTTCCTGCGTTCTCTCCATACCCCTTGATCCCTTTAGCCGTAACTTGCTTGTGTAAGGTCAATTATTATATCTCTAGGCCATTAGGATGTGCTGGTATTGGAGATTAGTCGGGACAATGGGGAGTCATAGGCAGTCCCTCGGAATAGAGAAAGACTTGCTTCCACTCCTGAAGTGAGTTCTTTGGTGGCTGAACAGTCCAATACAAGAGCCACAGACTCTGTCACAGGCGGGACAGATAGTTGTTGAGGGAAGGGGTGGGTGGGACTGGTTTGCCGCATGCTCTTTTCGCTGCTTGCACTTGATTTCTGCATGCTCTCGCCGTTGAGACTCAAGGTGCTCAGCACCCTCTTGGATGCACTTCCTCCACTTAGGGTGGTCTTTGGCCAGGGATTCCCAGGTGTCAGTGGGGATGTCGCACTTTATCAGGGAGGCTTTGAGGGTGTCCTTATAACGTTTCCTCTGCACACCTTTGGTTCGTTTGCCATGAAGGAGCTCCGAGTAGAGCACTTGCTTTGGGAGTCTCGTGGCTGGCATGCGAATTATGTGGCCCGCCCAGTGGAGCTGATGGAGTGTGGTCAGTGCTTCAATGCTGGGGATTTTAGCCTGAATGAGAACGCTGATGTTGGTGCGCCTGTCCTCCCAGGGGATTTGTAGGATCTTGCGGCGACATCGTTGGTGATATTTCTCTAGCAGCCTGAGGTGTCTACTGTTGTGTATGGAGAAAGAGTCAGACTGAACACTGTGAGCTCAAAGTAAAGTGTGACCTTAGTCTTTTATTGCAGGTCTCCAAAGTGTCTCTCCAACCTCTGAAGCCTCCTTAAATACCTGTGCTCCTAAGGGATTATGGGATCCCTTGGGACTCCAGGGGATGAGCCCTCTGGTGGCTGTTCAGAGTAAATACAAGTCTACATATATAACAACACTCCCCTGCAAAGTCAATAGTGTAACTATTTACAATGTGAGTCGATCTAGGGCCCTTCATGCCCTGGTTGATCGTCTCAGCGTGAAAGCTGGTGTTGTTGAATCATTCGTTGGGCCGTCTCTGGGCTGCTGTGCAGCTGGCCTTGCTGGGCTGCCTGGTGTGTTGGACCCTGCTGGGCTGCTGTGGATGATGGGTTCTGCTTCGTGGTCGACCGTGGTGCTGGTTACCACTGGTGTGTATGTTGGGGATCAAAAAAGGTTGGGTCCAAGGTGGGTTGCTCAGGATAGTCTGTGAATCTGAGTTTGATTTGGTCCAAGTATTTCCGGTGAATGAGTCCATTTGAAAGTTTGACCCAAAACACCCTGCTCCCCTCTTTGGCCACGACAGTGCCGGGAAGCCACTTGGGACATTGTTCATAATTTAATACAAATACAGGATCATTGATTTCAATCTTGCATGACACATTTGCACTATATTGGTATGCACTTTGTTGAAGCCGCCTGCTCTCTACCTGTTCATGTAGATCAGGGTGGACAAACAAGAGACTTGTCTTAAGTGCTCTTTTCATGAGCAGTTCAGCAGGTGGGATCCCAGTGAGTGAGTGGGGTCTCGTGCGGTAGCTAAGCAGGACTCAGGATAGGCGAGTCTGCAGTGAGCCTTCAGTTACCCTTTTCAAGCCGTGCTTGATGGTTTGCACTGCTCTCTCTGCCTGACCATTGGACGCTAGTTTAAATGGGGCAGATGTGACATGTTTGATCCCATTACGGGTCATGAATTCTTTGAATTCAGCACTGGTAAAACATGGCCCGTTGTCGCTCACCAGGATACTGGGTAAGCCGTGAGTGGCAAACATGGCCCGCAGGCTTTCAGTAGTGGCAGCGGAAGTGCTAGCCGACATTATCTCACGTTCAATCCACTGGGAGTACGCGTCTACAACCACAAGGAACATTTTACCCAAGAACGGGCCTGCATAGTCGACGTGTACCCTAAACAACGGTTTGGAAGGCCAAGACCATAAACTTAGCAGCGTCTCCCTGGGTACATTGCTTAACTGCGAGCATGTATTACGTCTGTGAACACAGGACTCTAAATCCACATCAATACCAGGCCACCACACGTGGGATTTGGCTATCGCTTTCATCATTACGTTGCCTGGGTGGGTACTGTGGAGGTCATTGATGAAGTGTCTCTGCCCTTCTTGGGGACCACTACTCGATTGCCCCACAGAAGGCAGTCTGCCTGTATAGACATTTCATCTTTGCGCCGCTGGAACGGCTTTATCTCTTCCTGCATTTCCACTGGGACACTGGACCAGCTCCCGTGAAGCACACAGCTTTTGACTAGAGATAATAAGGGGTCCTGGTTTGTCCATGTTTTGATCTGCTGGGCAGTGATGGGTGATTGCTCACTCTCAAATGCTTCCATAACCTGATCTGCAGGCTGCGCCATTTCCACCCCCGAGGTGGGCAATGGCAGCCTACTGAGAGCATCGGCGCAGTTTTCTGTGCCTGGCCTGTGGCGGATGGCGTAATTGTATGCGGACAACGTGAGCGCCCATCTCTGGATATGGGCCGATGTGTGGCTATTTATCCCTTTACGCTCGGAAAACAGGGATATAAGTGGCTTAAGGTCAGTTTCCAATTCGAATTTTAGCCCAAACAGGTATTGATGCATTTTCTTTACCGCATAGACATATGCTAACGCTTCTTTTTCAATCATGCTGTAGGCTCTCTCAGCCTTAGACAGACTCCTGGATGCATAAGCAACCAGTTGCAGTTTCCCAAAATCATTAGCTTTTTGCAATACACACCTGACGCCATATGACGACGCATCACATGCTAGTACCAAACGCTTATATGAAACGCAAGCAATTTGTTTGAGCATAACAATTTTCTCGCTTTTACAAAGGCATTTTCTTGGCTTTTGCCCCAAACCCATTCACCCCCTTTTCATAGTAAGACATGTAATGGTTCTAGCAGTGTGCTGAGACCCGGTAAGAAGTTACCAAAGTAGTTCAAGAGTCCCAGAAATGACCGTAGCTCCGTCACGTTCTGTGGCCTTGGTGCATTCTCGATTGCCTCTGTCTTCGCGTTGGTGAGCCTGATGCCATCCGCCACAATCCTCCTTCCCAAAAACTCCACTTCAGGCACCAGGGAAACGTACTTCGAGCATTTTAACCTGAGCCCCACGCAATTGAGTTGACTAAGAACCTCCTCCAGGTTCTGCAGGTGCTCGACTGTGTTCCGACCTGTGACCAAGATGTCGTCCTGGAAGACCACGGTGTGCAGGACTGACTTCAGCAAACTTTCCATGTTTCTCTGGAATATCGCCGCCGCTGATCGGATTCCAAACGGGCATCTGTTATAAACAAAAAGACTTTTGTGTGTGTTGATGCAGGTGAGGGCCTTCGATGATGCCTCCAGTTCCTGCGTCATGTGGGCTGAAGTCAGATCCAGCTTCGTGGTCGTCTTTCCTCCCGCCAGCGTTGCAAAGAGCTCGTCGGCCTTTGGTAGTGGATATTGGTCCTGCAGGGAGAAACGACTGATAGTGACTTTGTAATCGCCACAGATTCTGATGGTGCCGTCTCCCTTGAGGACTGGAACAATAGGACTGGCCCACTCGCTGAACTCGATCGGTGAAATGATGCCCTCTCTTTGCAGCTGGTCTAGCTCGATCTCTACCCTTTCTCTCATCATGTACGGTACTGGTCTCGCCTTGTGATGGATGGGTCTTGCCCCCGGAATTAGGTGGATCTGCACTTTTGCTCCTTGGAATTTCCTGATACCTGGTTCGAACAGCGAAGGAAATTTGTTTAAGACCTGGGCACACAAAGTGTCATCAGTGGGCATCAGCGCTCGGACGTCATCCCAGTTCCAGCGTATCTTTCCCAGCCAGCTCCTGCCGAGCAGCATGGAACCATCACCCGGTACCACCCAGAGTGGTAGCTTGTGCACCGCTCCATCGTAGGAGACATTTACGGTAGCACTGCCAATTACAGGAATCAGTTCTTTTGTGTAAATTCTTAGTTTCGTGCGAACTGGAGTTAAGACTGGCCTTGAGGCCTTGTTGCACCACAACCTTCCGAAAGACTTTTTGCCCATGATGGACTGGCTCGTGCCCGTGTTCAGCTTCATTGGCACCAGGACTCCATTTAGTTCAACATTCAGCATTATCGGGGGACAATTCGTGGTGAAAGTGTGCACCCCATGTACCTCTGCCTCCTCGATCCAAGGCTCTGGTTCGTCGTGATCCTCCGTGGATCTGTCCTCCTCTGCAACATGGTGATTTGCAGGTTTAACAGGCTTTGCAGCTCGCCTGCACACTCGTTGAAGGTGTCCCATTATTCCACAGCCCTTGCAAATGTACTCTTTGAATCGTGAATGGAAATGATGATCACCCCCGCAGCGCCAACAAGGTGTTAATGGCCTTGCATTCATCACCCTTGATGGTGGACTCTGAATCATCTGCGGACATGCAGCTGCAGGTAAGTGTGACCTGCCCTGTACATTACATTTCGAAAACAACATCACTTTGTTCACAGTACTTGTAGCAGCACTTGTGTGCTGAGAGGTTTGCTTTGTATTGTCACAGGTGGCAATGAACGCCTGGGCTATCGCTATGGCCTTACTCAAGGTTAAGGTCTCTGCAGTCAAAAGTTTGCAAGCATGGTTTCGTGGCCAATGCCAAGTACGAAAAAGTCTCTGAGCATGTGCTCCAAATGTCCTTCAAATTCGCAATGTCCTGCAAGGCATCTTAACTTGGCGACATAACTCGCCACATCCTGGCCTTCAGACCTTTTGTAGGTGTAGAACCGGTACCTCGCCATCAGAATGCTTTCCTTCGGGTTCAAATGCTCTCAGACCAGTGAGCACCAATTGTCATACGATTTCTTCATGGGTTTCGCTGGAGTGAGCAGATTCTTCATGAGGCCATAAGTTGGTGCCCCACAGATGGCGAGAAGGATCGCCCTTCATTTGGCAGCACTCTCTTCCCCATCTAATTTGTTGGTCACGAAGTATTGGTTGAGTCACTCCACAAAAGTTTCCCAATCATCTCCCTCCGAAAATTTTTCCAGGATGCCCACTATTTTCTGCATCTTTGGGTTCTCTATTTGTATCTCGTCGCCAGTTGTTATGTAAGAAGAAAGAGTCAGACTGAACACTGTGAGCTCAAAGCAAAGTGTGACCTTAGTCTTTTATTGCAGGTCTCCAGAGTGCCTCTCCAACCAGTGAAGCTTCCTTAAATACCTGTGCTCCTAAGGGATTATGGGATCCCTTGGGATTCCAGGGGATGAGCCCTTTGGTGGCTGTACAGAGTAAATACAAGTCCACATATATAACATCTACTGTACATGGTCCATGTCTCTGAGCCATACAGGAGAGCGGGTATTACGTCAGCCCTGTAGATCATGAGCTTGGTGGCAGTTTTGAGGGCCTGGTCTTCAAACACTCTTTTCCTCAGGAGGCCAAAGGCTGAACTGGCGCACTGGAGGCAGTGTTGGATCTCGTCGTCGATGCCTACTCTTGCTGATAGGAGGCTCTCGAGATATGGGAAGTGGTCCACAGTGTCCAGGGCCGCGCCGTGGATCTTGATGACTGGAGGGCAGTGCTGTGCGGCGAGGACAGGCTGGTGCAGGACCTTTTTCTTAGTAGCAGAAATCAGACAGGTTGGCTACCTTCCATGTGAGATGCTAGTATCAGGAATTGGCCAAAACAATGGAAGCCCCCAAGCAGTATCACATTAACTATCTGGGATTGTAATGTTAAGGCAGGATGTCAGGTTAAACTGATTAACGGTTGAACAGTTAAAAATGGTTTTTATGTCAAGTCTGAAGGTTTGCTGTACCGAACCTCGCTTCATAAGAACATAAAATTAGGAGCAGAAGTAGGTCATTCAGCCCTTCGAGCCTGCTCTACCATTCAATAAGATCATGGCTGATCATCGACCTCAACTCCACTTTCCTGCACTATCCCCATATGCCTTGATTCCATTAATATTCAAAAATCTATCGATCTCTGTCTTTATTATACTCAAAGACTGAGCCTCCACAGCCCTCTGGGGTAGAGAATTCCAAAGGTTCACCACCCTCTGAGTGAAGATGTTTCTCCTAATCTCAGTCCTAAATGGCCAACTGCTTATTCTTAGAATGTGACCCCTGGTTCTAAACTGTCAGATGAAACATCCTCCCTGCATCTACCCTGTCAAGCCCTGTAAGAATTTGGTTTCAATGAGATCACCTCTCATTCTTCTAAACTCTCTCGAGAATATAGGCCTAGGATACTCAATCTCTCCTCATAGGACAATCCCCCCATCCCAGGAATCAGTCTGGTGAACCTTTGTTGCACTCCCTCTATGACAAGTATATCCTTCATTAGGTAAGGAGACCAAAACTGTACACAATACTTCAGTTGAGGTCTCACCAATAAACCTTCTGGACATCCTGTGATATGACTCACATTCAAGGGGAGGGACTTTAAGGTTTTTGGACATGTGACAGATGACAAAACAGATATACAAAAGTACAGCTATCAGCCTTCTTGCAGCGAGAGCTCCCAGAATGGTCAGAAGTCCAACACCTACGGATAACGAGCTCGCTCACCTTGGGTCTGCAGGAACCCCTGTCTTCTGAGTCTATTGTATAACCGAAATAGTTATTATACTATTGGTGTCTGAGTAATAAACTGACATTTGGACACTGCGCTCGAGCCTGAATCACGAGGAATCATTTATATGAGTTTCATAGGTTTCCTTACAGTTGTACAGGATGAAATCCCAATTTACTTCCTCTGCAGAAGAATTCTCACCGGAAAACAGTTCACTCGGGAGGAAGTATTTTGTAGTTTTTCTCAGCTGCAAGAGAACATTCTACGTTTTAAGAGTCGCAAACGCCATTGCTGAAGGACTTTGGGGCTTCCAGGTTTGCATGTTGTCACAAGTTCCCTCCAACTAGGCTTGGTCGGGTTCCCCCTTGTACAAAGAATGAGACTTGAGCAGAATCCATGAGTGCAGGATGGTGAGCTGCTGCAAAGAAGGCCCAAGCTTTCAGCCCCAAGCAACATCAATAAGTTGTAAGCTCGAAAGACCCCTGGCGCTCCAGAAAGTTGACTTTATGATCCAAGACCTTGCCTTGCCTCACTGTCGTCTCCGGAATCCAATCCCCGCTTCTTCAATGGCAGTTCAATCCTCGCACCCTCCCCCCATTCCCTTCACCCTGCCATCATTAGTCATTCTTTCAGCCACTCACCCTTGTTCTCTGTATTTCAATCCCTCCTCCCTCCCATTTTCCAAAGGCTCCTGGACATCTATCTCTTTTACCATGCCTTCAGTTCCTCTCTCCCAGCACACCAAATTTATGACATTCTCTGATCTCAGTGTCCACTCGTTTTCCGTGATATGCGATAGAAGTGTAAGATGTTGTAAGTAGTAGGGACGAGGTGCATAAGCTTGGATTTTAGAAGCCTGTAGATCATAGGAGGAAGGAAAGACCGTTGGAGGTAAGGAGTTTCAGAGGTGGGAGATCCTGGGAAAGAATGAGAGAATAGAAAAGGAAAGAACTTGCATTTATATAGCACCTTTCACAACCTCAGGACGTCCCAAAGTGCTTTCCAGCCAATGAAGTACTTTTGAGGTGTAATCACTGCTGTAATGTAGGAAACACGGTAACCAATTTGCGCACAGCAAGCTCCCACAGACAGCAATTCGATAATGATCAGATCAGCTGTTTCACTGATGTTAGTTGAGGAATAAATATTGGCCAGGACACCTGGGAGAACTCCCTTTCTCTTCTTCGAAATAGCACCATAAAATCTTTTCGGTCGACATGAAACCACAGTTTTACATCTTATCTGAAAGACGGCACCTCCGACAGCACAGCAGTCCATCAGTACTACACAGGGACATCAGGCTTAGATTTTGCACTCAAGTCCCGGGAGCGAGGTTTGAATCCATGACATTCTGACAGAGGCAAGAGTGCTATCCACTGAGCCACAGCTGATACATAATGAGGATGCAGAAAGTGGAGAACATATCAAGACTACATAGGAGAACATAAGAAGATCAGAAATAGGAGTAGGTCATGCAGCCCCTCGAGCCTGCTCCGCCATTCAATGTGATCATGGCTGATCTGATCCTGGGCTCAACTCCACTTCCCTGCCTGTTCCCCTTAACCTTCGAAAAAATAAATAAAGGGTGAAGCATTATTATAAATCTTGTATATTGCAAATTTAAAAATTGTCGGGTTAGAAATAATAAAACCTTTGCCTGCAAACAGTGCAAATCGCCATATAGAAATCAGGCCGGAAATTCTCCAGAAAGAAAAGATGGAGGAGGGTTCTCTTGCCATAAGCAATTCATCAGACTCAAATAAAAAACAGATATTATGTGTAAATCAATGACACTGAGTGACTTATCAAAGCAAGCTCTGACAGACCAAAGAATTAAGAAACATCTGAGACTCGTACTTTATATGCACTTGTCAAAAAGAAATGTCACTTCAAAACTTAGCCTCTGTGTGAATTACTGTGAAAAGCTGGGTTCAACGCAGTTTTGTTCTTATCTTGCTTTACTGCAGACCTCTCCCCGGTGACATTTGGAAAAATGCTGGGGTCCTTCACATAGCTGCTGTCAGCTGTGGCTCAGTGGGTAGCATTCTTGCCTCTGAGTCAGTACATTGTGGGTTCAAATCTCACTCCAGGGACTTGAGCATAAAAATTCTATGTTAACACTCCCAGTGCAGTGCTGAGGGAGTGAGGTGCTGTCTTTTAGATGAGATGTTAAAGCGAGGCTCCGTCTGCTCTCTCAAGTGGACGTAAAAGATCCCTCAGGCTATTTCGAAGAAGAGCAGGGGCGTTATCCCTGGTGTCCTGGGGCCAATATTTATCCCCCAATCAACATAACAAAAAAACAGATTATCTGGTTATTATCACATTACTGTTTGTGGGAGCTAGCTTGTGCGCAAATTGGCTGCCGCATTTTCTACATTACAACAGTGACTACACCCCAAAAGTACTTCATTGGCTGTAAAATGTTTTGAGACATCTGGTGGTTGTGAAAGTCGCTATATAAATGCAAGTCTTTCAGCCTTTCTTTCTTTCTGTGTCGTTATTTGAACAGATTCCTAAATGCGATTGTAAACGACTGATGCTCAGAGGAAAATCCAGGTTAGGAATTTCATTTGAGCCAATTACCATGTGGTGTATTAAAGTATCCTGTATTACGGTTATATTTCTATTCAATTATTATGCAGCAAGTGTGGACAGGAGATGTAAATGTATTCGAAGGGCACAGGTTACAGATAGGTCATGGGTTCGAGTTTGTTCCTTATTCTTGATGGATGTTGCTGTAATGATATTTATTAATTTAGACTCTCAAATCACACGCACACTTGCGACCACAGATTGCTCATGAATTATTCACCTCTCGCACAAAGCGAGCGCGATGTGTTCTATGTTTAGTAACCTAAAAAGGGCAAGACCGAGCAGTGTCAATCTTCAATGCCAGTTTTACGTCCGGGCAGCCAGTTGAATCTCTGCCCCAAAATTCCTTCCTGTCATTCCCCAGAAGATGAAATCAAGAAGAACTGTTTATTTCATCCTCAACCCACTTTCTCAACAGCTATTGATCCATCTGCGTTCCTCAAATTCTGCCCTCTTGAGCATCCCTGATTATAACTGCTCAACCATCGGTGGCCGTGTCTTCTGTTGCCTGGCCCCTAAGTTTTGGAACTCCCTCCTGAACCTCTCCGACTCTCTTTCCTCTTTCAAGACGCTCCTTAAAACTGAGGAAAAGTTCTGACGAAGGGTCTCCGACCTGAAACGTTAACTCGGTTTCTCTCTTCACAGATGCTGCCTGACCCGCTGAGTATTTCCAGCAGTTTCTGTTTTTATTTCAGATCTCCAGCATCTGCAGTATTTTGCCTGGGCCCCAAACTCTGGAACACCCTCCCTAAACCTCTCCCCCTCTCTTTCCGCCTTTAAGACGCTCCTCAAAACCTATCTCTTTAACCAAGCTTTTGCTCATCTACCGTAATTTCTCCTTATGTGGCTCGGTGTCAAATTTATTTGTTTTGTCTTATAACACTGCGGTGGAGCACCTTGTGACGTTTTACTACATTAAAGGCACTATATAAATAAAAGTTGTTGTTGTTGTTTTAGAGGTGCATGTTAACTGAATCTTTTCTGGGAATCTGTTCGCTAACCCTTGGAGGGGAGAGAATAAAGAAAAATCTTCTGCTCCCCAGCCTTGCTTGTGGCTTGTGAATTCTGTGGTGGGATTCACTAACCCTGTGCTGAGTTTTCAAGTTAATTAGCTCGCCTACTTCAATAATTTGCTGTCATTGTTTTAAAGACATGTACCACAGTCCATCTGCGAGTGAAAATATGTTTCATTGTTCAAGTCATTGTTGATAATATAATTCTCTCAAAACCAGAATAATTCTGGTCTGTCATTTCTTTCTTTAAGTTTAGATGGACGCAGGTAGTTTTATATAAATATAAAGATGACTGCTTCAGCAAAACATGCATTTCAAGGATAATAAAAAGAAAAAAGAGAAAGAAAGAAAGACTTGCATTTATATAGCGCCTTTCACGACCACTGGACGTCTCAAAGCACTTTACAGCCAATTAAGTACTTTTGGAGCGTAGTCACTGTTGTAATGTCGAAAATACAGCAGCTAATTTGCACACAGCAAGCTCCCACAAACAGCAATGTGATAATAACCAGATAATCTGTTTTTTGTTATGTTGATTGAGGGATAAATATTGGCCAGAGCACCAGGGATAACTCCCCTGCTCTTCTTCAAAATAGAGCAATGGGATCTTTTATGTCCACCTGAGAGAGCAGACATTTAACATCTCATCCAAAAGACGTCACCTCCAACAGTGCAGCACTCCCTCAGTACTGCAGCCTAGATTTAGCTGCTCAAGTCTCTGGAGTGGGACTGGAACCCACAAACTTCTGACTCAGAGGCAAGTGTGCTGCCCACTGAGCCCCTCATCTTGCTGGAAAGATAATGGCGAGTTCGCGCCACACGCCGTTATTCATGTACAACTTGGCCGGCAAGTTCAGATGGTGAAGAGATACACCGTGAGTTGGATATCACCATAACTTGCTGGATAATTTGTGCCTTTTGCCTCATAAAAACAGCACTTCGCCTTCAACCGCCCCGTTATTATTAAACACTTGCTGGATTTGCACATTAAACGCCACAGAATCTTAACATCGTAAGTACCCTTTAAAGACGTGATAATAGTTAATGCCATGCCAATCATCCACTCCGCCCAGAAAGGGAACAATTTAAACTGTTGAGTCTCATTCCTGCAGGTAGTAAATTCTTCTTAGAGATTTAAAGGAATTTAAATTTCATTGTTTTTCTTTCATTTTCTTTTGGTCTTTTTTTCTCTCTCTCTCTCTTAATCAAATCTTTCTTTCTCTCTCTTTATTTTGCTTTATGATTTGACTCTAATTCACCCTGTGCCCTGCTCCATCATACTTCTGTTACTTTCTCAATCCTTGAATCTCACCGGTTAAGGAGACAGGCGGCTGCTCTGATCGTTTACAGAGGTCCCAGATTCCCCATTATCAGTTAGCGTTTCCCGCAACACACAGGGAAAAACAATTTTGGAGCTAATGGTGTGAGGGACAAAGTCTAACTCACAGGGAGCGCCACAAGATACCTTGCTCCAGCAAGGTTTGGGGCCATTATATAGAATCATAGGAAATTAGGGGTGCATGCAATAAAGGTGCAGCAGTTATAATGGGTGACTTTAATATGCACATAGATTGGGCTAACCAAACTGGAAGCAATACGGTGGAGGAGGATTTCCTGGAGTGCATAAGGGATGGTTTTCTAGACCAATATGTCGAGGAACCAACTAGGGGGGAGGCCATCTTCGACTGGGTGTTGTGTAATGAGAGAGGATTAATTAGCAATCTCGTTGTGCGGGGCCCCTTGGGGAAGAGTGACCATAATATGGTGGAATTCTGCATTAGGATGGAGAATGAAACAGTTAATTCAGAGACCATGGTCCAGAACTTAAAGAAGGGTAACTTTGAAGGTATGAAGCGTGAATTGGCTAGGATAGATTGGCGAATGATACTTAAGGGGTTGACTGTGGATGGGCAATGGCAGACATTTAGAGACCACATGGATGAACTACAACAATTGTACATTCCTGTCTGGCGTAAAAATAAAAAAGGGAAGGTGGCTCAACCGTGGCTATCAAGGGAAATCAGGGATAGTATTAAAGCCAAGGAAGTGGCATACAAATTGGCCAGAAATAGCAGTGAACCCGGGGACTGGGAGAAATTTAGAACTCAGCAGAGGAGGACAAAGGGTTTGATTAGGGCAGGGAAAATGGAGTACGAGAAGAAGCTTGCAGGGAACATTAAGACGGATTGCAAAAGTTTCTATAGATATGTAAAGAGAAAAAGGTTAGTAAAGACAAACATAGGTCCCCTGCAGTCAGAATCAGGGGAAGTCATAACGGGGAACAAAGAAATGGCAGACCAATTGAACAAGTACTTTTGTTCGGTATTCATTAAGGAGGACACAAACAACCTTCCGGATATAAAAGGGGTTAGAGGGTCTAGTAAGGAGGAACTGAGGGAAATCCTTATTAGTCGGGAAATTGTGTTGGGGAAATTGATGGGATTGAAGGCCGATAAATCCCCAGGGCCTGATGGACTGCATCCCAGAGTACTTAAGGAGGTGGCCTTGGAAATAGCGGATGCATTGACAGTCATTTTCCAACATTCCATTGACTCTGGATCAGTTCCTATCGAGTGGAGGGTAGCCAATGTAACCCCACTTTTTAAAAAAGGAGGGAGAGAGAAAACAGGGAAATTTAGACCGGTCAGCCTGACCTCAGTAGTGGGTAAAATGATGGAATCAATAATTAAGGATGTCATAGCAGTGCATTTGGAAAGAGGTGACATGATAGGTCCAAGTCAGCATGGATTTGTGAAAGGGAAATCATGCTTGCCAAATCTTCTGGAATTTTTTGAGGATGTTTCCAGTAGAGTGGACAAGGGAGAACTAGTTGATGTGGTATATTTGGACTTTCAGAAGGCTTTCGACAAGGTCCCACACAAGAGATTAATGTGCAAAGTTAAAGCACATGGGATTGGGGGTAGTGTGCTGACATGGATTGAGAACTGGTTGTCAGACAGGAAGCAAAGGAGTAAATGGGTACTCTTCAGAATGGCAGGCAGTGACTAGTGGGGTACCGCAAGGTTCTGTGCTGGGGCCCCAGCTGTTTACATTGTACATTAATGATTTAGACGAGGGGATTAAATGTAGTATCTCCAAATTTGCGGATGACACTAAGTTGGGTGGCAGTGTAAGCTGCGAGGAGGATGCTATGAGGCTGCAGAGTGACTTGGATAGGTTAGGTGAGTGGGCAAATGCATGGCAGATGAAGTATAATGTGGATAAATGTGAGGTTATCCACTTCGGTGGTAAAAACAGAGAGACAGACTATTATCTGAATGGTGACAGATTAGGAAAAGGGGAGGTGCAATGAGACCTGGGTGTCATGGTACATCAGTTATTGAAGGTTGGCATGCAGGTACAGCAGGCGGTTAAGAAAGCAAATGGCATGTTGGCCTTCATAGCGAGGGGATTTGAGTACAGGGGCAGGGAGGTGTTGCTACAGTTGTACAGGGCCTTGGTGAGGCCACACCTGGAGTATTGTGTACAGTTTTGGTCTCCTAACTTGAGGAAGGACATTCTTGCTATTGAGGGAGTGCAGCGAAGGTTCACCAGACTGATTCCCGGGATTGCGGGACTGACCTATCAAGAAAGACTGGATCAACTGGGCTTGTATTCACTGGAGTTCAGAAGAATGAGAGGGGACCTCATAGAAACGTTTAAAATTCTGACGGGTTTAGACAGGTTAGATGCAGGAAGAATGTTCCCAATGTTGGGGAAGTCCAGAACCAGGGGTCACAGTCTAAGGATAAGGGGTAAGCCATTTAGGACCGAGATGAGGAGAACCTTCTTCACCCAGAGAGTGGTGAACCTGTGGAATTCTCTACCACAGAAAGTTGTTGAGGCCAATTCACTAAATATATTCAAAAAGGAGTTAGATGAAGTCCTTACTACAAGGGGGATCAAGGGGTATGGCGAGAAAGCAGGAATTGGGTACTGAAGTTGCATGTTCAGCCATGAACTCATTGAATGGCGGTGCAGGCTCGAAGGGCCGAATGGCCTACTCCTGCACCTATTTTCTATGTTTCTATGTTTCATAAAATCATAGAAATTTACAGCACGGAAGGAGGCCATTTCAACTCATCGTGTCCATGCCGGCCGACAAAGAGCTATCCAGCCTAATCCCACTTTCCAGCTCTTGGTCCGTAGCCCTGTAGGTTACAGTAGTTCAAGTGCACATCCAAGTACTTTTTAAATGTGGTGAGGGTTTCTGCCTCTACCACCCTTTCAGGCAGTGAGTTCCAGACCTTCACCACCCTCTGGGTGAAGAAATTTCCCCTCAAATCCTCTCTAAACCTTCAACCAATTACTTTAAATCTATGCCCTCTGGTTGTTGACCCCTCAGCTATAGGAAACAGGTCCTTCCTATCCACTCTATCCAGGCCCCTCACAATTGTATACATCTCAATCAGGTCTCCCCTCAGCCTCCTCTGTTCCAAAGAAAACAACCCCAGCCTATCCAATATTGCCTCGAGATTTCCTGTGTTTAGATGTAAAGTAAATTAATTTTAGGAACATAACCTGCCGACGAGAATAGGTTCGGGACCAGAAAATTCTTCCAGCACAAACATTTGATTCCAGACCCAGCCCCTCTTGGCTCGATTGAGAGCTCCTGCTTCGCCGCTCAGCCCATCGAGAGCCAAGACACCTCCGTCCTGTAAACTCTGCGGAGGGTCCAGCGGGATCGACTGCACGAAGGGAAGCACGCTAATCCATATCAGTACCAACCGAGTCCGGATATCCATCAGCATCGTTCCCAGTCTCTCAGGCATTATCCCATCGATCTCTCCGGGGGTTTGATGGGGTTGGGGGTTGGGGGGCGGAGGTGGGGGGGATGATGGCAAGACACCAAAGCACTCCTCAGAAAGTGTTCCTGATTACTGTGGTCCTTTGCGGTTGAAAGTCACCAAGTTTGTCATGTGGTAAATTGGGCTTGCTTGGGCAGTTCCTTTGCTGTGTTTATAGGATACCGAGTGTGAGGAAGAGAGGTGCCTTTAATCTATCAGGTGAGTTCATCGGCTTGCTCATTCAAGAGAACGTTCTGGAAACATAATAAGAGAGAGTCATTAGATTGCTTGCTTGTCACTGTAACATAACTTTTACCTTTTCACATTTTAAGGGGCATTTAATCATCGAATCACAGAAGGAGGCCATTCAGACTCTAAATCAGAAGGTTTGGGTTTAAGTCCCACTCCAGAGACTAGAGCACGAAAACCTAGGCTGACACTCTCATGCAGTGCTGAGGGAGAGCCGCACTGTCGGAGGTGCCGTCTTTCAGTTGAGACATTAAACCGAAGCCCCGTCTGCCCTCTCAGGTGGACGTAAAAGATCCCATGGCATTATTTCAAAGAAGAGCTCGGGCGTTTTCCCCGGTGTCCTAGCCAATAATTATCCCTCAACCACCGTCACTAAAACAAAAATAAGATGATCTGGTCATTATCACATTAATGTTTGTGGGAACTTGCTGTATGCAAATTGGCTGCCGTGTTTCCTGCATTAAAAATACAGCAACCACACTTCAAAAAGTACTTCATTGGCTGTAAAGCGCTTTGGGATCACTGGTGGTCGTGAAAGGCGCTATATAAATGCAAGTCTTTCTTTTTTTTAAACTTTCCTTAAGTTCACTGGTGCTCGGGATATGATCTGGTAATGTAACATTTCCATAAATTGAGATTTCTGAAAAAAAACCCTATCTCATAAAGTGATTAAATATATGCTTTCATTAAAAGGATTAAGAAATCCTCCTTCATTGCAAGGGTAAAGGCAATCAATATAAGTATAGATTCTCAGCCCACGCACTACATTTCAGGTCAGCTATTTAGTTTCTTTCTAGCAGCGTTGCATTGATTCTAAAATGTAGTCTCCAGCTGTAAGACCTTAAACATTTATCATGGAACTTCTGAGCAGAAGTACAGGGACAGTAAGATTTGCTTGGCAGATCAGGACTTTCATTGCAGCAAGGAGCAGGCCCTGAAGAACTGCCAAAAGAAAATGGGGTAGAATTTAAGAACATGGAATCAGTAAAGTCAACTCAGGTTCAAATAGGATGCCGAGGTTGTGAATAGTCTGGTTCAGCCGAGACAGTGGCCAGGTCGGGGTCTAAACTCAGTGGTTTAGTGAACGGAGATTGTGGTGGGGTCGAAAGATGCAGGGATGGATTTTCAGCTTGCTGCTGCTTCTGTTTTTGCCCCAGAGGGGGGGTAATGGCGACGGGAAGTATTTCCGGGCGGCCGGCCAGCTTCCAGCTCCCCGCTGGGACATTCGGTGCTGAGTTTGCGGGGGTGCGGAGCAGTACCGCCCAGGAGAGGCGAGCCAGTGTGCAACGCCCCCCGGTTGCAACAGCATGTCAAAATTTGTTTCGCACGCGGCCTGTAGCGCCCCACAGTGCCCCCTAGTGGGACCGCCTGGGAAAGCAGGCGGTCCCGGCTGCAGTGCCCCCTAGTGGGACCGCCTGGGAAAGCGGGCGGTCCCAGCTGTAGTGCCCCGCAGCGCCCCCTAGTGGGGCCGCCTGGGAAAGCAGGCGGTCCCGGCTGCAGTGCCCCCTAGTGGGACCGCCTGGGAAAGCGGGCGGTCCCAGCTGTAGTGCCCCGCAGCGCCCCCTAGTGGGGCCGTCTGGGAAAGCAGGCGGTCCCGGCTGCAGTGCCCCCTAGTGGGACCGCCTGGGAAAGCGGGCGGTCCCAGCTGTAGCGCCCCGCAGCGTCCCCTAATGGGACCGCCTGGGAAAGCGGTCGGTCCCGGCTGCAGCGCCCAGCAGCGCCCCCTAGTGGGACTGCCTGGGAAAGCAGGCGGTCCTGACTGTAGCGACCACAGTGAGGGAAGGAATGTCGACCTGAGGTAAGTATGATTGTTTTTAATTTTTACTATTTTAGCAATTCATGTTGATGCGGCGTCAGCAAAGTATTGGGAATGTTTTTGGTGGGTTTTTTTCTGCTTTTCTTTTTCTACGGAAGCCTCTCTCAGGGCGCTCCGAGGCTGGCTGTTTAGCTCGGGATTTTCAGTTGCTCAGCCGGCCTAGTACCCTGAGAGAGGTGTGGAATGCCTCCCTTATCGCTCCGCCCCACACTCGGGGCCTAGCTGGCGAATTTTGCAGATGGAGACGCAAACCATTTCCCGGTGCAAAATTTACCGCCCCGCCTGGGTTAGCGCCGCAACACAGGCGCAATCGAATTTCCACCCCCTTTGTCTTTTAAAAGAGAGCTTACATGTAGTTGAGAGTTCGTAGGATATGTGTTCTAGAACTATGGTGGGCGAGTGGCCCTTCCTGTCTGTATGTATTCAGTGACCTTATGATTACTCAGAGTCTGCTGTTTACAGATCAAACCTACTGCTTGCACCACAATATTTAAATCTGTGTGATACACAAGAACACAAGAGCAGGAGCAGGAGTAGGACATTTGGCTCCTCGAGCCTGCTCCGCCATTTAATATCATGGCTGATCTGATCATGGACTCGGCTCCACTTCCCTGCCCGCTCCCCATAACCCTTTACTCGCGTATTGCTCAAAAATCTGTCTTCTGCCTTAAATATATTCAATGACCCAGCCTCCACAGTTCTCGGGCAGAGAAGTCCATAGATTTACAACATTCTGAGAGAAGAAATTCCTCCTCAGCTTTAAATGGAAGGCCGCTTATGCTGAGACTATGCCCCCTAGTTGTAGTTTCCTCTATGAGTGGAAATATCCTCTCTGCATCCACCTTGTCAAGCCCCCTCATTATCTTATATGTTTTGTTACAATCACCTCTCATTCTTCTGAACTCCAATGAGTGTATGCCCAACCTATTTAACCTATCTTCATAAGTCAACTCCCTCATCTGCGGAATCAACCTAATGAACCTTGTGATGCATCATAAATGCCTTTTAAAGGAAAGCTTTTTTTATTTGACATTTCAATCTATCGTTGCTATTTCTGTAGTAAGTTTATGTGGCAATAATTTTGGGAAAGGACTGTGGCACCCATTTTAATCAAAGTTAACGAGTGGCTACGGCCCAATGGACAACTGCTGCTTCCACTTTCGAACTGAAATTCGAGAAGATCTTATCGTGTTTAAACCCAAGGCAACAAGACTTGGTAAATGGCATGTTGGCCTTCATAGCGAGGGGATTTGAGTATAGGAGCAGGGAAGTCTTACTGCCGTTGTACAGGGCCTTGGTGAGGCCACACCTTGAGTATTGTGTGCAGTTTTGGTCTCCTAATCTGAGGAAGGACATGTTTGCTATTGAGGGAATGTAGCGAAGGTTCACCAGACTGATTCCTGGAATGGCAGGACTGACATATGAGGAAAGACTGGATTGGCTAGGTTTATACTCACTGGAATTTAGAAGAATGAGAGGGGATCTCATAGAAACGTATAAAATTCTGACAGGACTAGACAGGTTAGATGTTCCCGATGTTGGGGAAGTCCAGAACCAGGGGACACAGTCTAAGGATAAGGGGTAGGCCATTTAGGGCTGAGATGAAAAGAAACTTTTTCATCCAGAGAGTTGTGAACCTGTGGAATTCTCTGCCACAGAAAGTTGTTGAGTCCAGTTCGTTGGATATATTCAAAAGGGAGTTAGATGTGGCCCTTACGGCTAAAGGGATCAGAGGGTATGGAGAGAAGGCAGGGGTGGGGTACTGAGGTTGAATGATCAGCCATGATCATATTGAATGGCGGTGCAGGCTCGAAGGGCTGAATGGCCTATTTTCTATGTAAGACCCCATTAATTTAATGAGTCCGCATGAGCTCTTTAGATATCTTGTGATCTGTGGCAGTCTGCTGAGGGTGGTTATCAGAACAAGACATTGGATATTTGAAACAGCGTAATGAGCCGTATATAGAGCAGCTGATCATAGCTCTCGGAAGCATCTCAAAGCACTACACACGCGCTGGGGGAAAGTTTAATCTAATCCACTCGTCAGGAATCTGATGGGATCGGGTGCAACACTGGCTTTACACCACTCCCTTGGTACTACACTGGAAAGCCAGCCTAGATTTTTGTGCTCAGGTGGGGAAAAAGCAGGAGGGAGTGGGACTAATTGGACAGCTCATTCAAAGAGCCGGCACGTGCACGATGGGCCGAATGGCCTCCTTCTGTGCTAAGAGCGAATACGTGTGGGAAAACAGACTAGCCATTCCATCTCTTTCCCATCGGGGCCTGTATTTTAACAAGAGAGGATTGTTGCACTATCCTGGTAAGGTAGTGTCTCATTGAGTGTCCATTGCTGAGCCGGACTGCATTGTGATATAGAGCTCGGTAAGTAATGACCAGTCCTGATACACAGAGTAAGCAGCCTGGGAGACTGTTGTGAGAAAGTAACTGACAATGTTGGCCTATTACCTCCTAATGTGACCCAGTATAACACAGCCGTTATTTAGCTTCTAAAACCTTATGGGAGACTGTCCATCTGTGAAAAGCACCTGATGCGATAGATGGATCTCATTGTGTTTTAACCCTCGTTTTGATATCTTCTGATAAAGGTTAAAGAGAATTGAGTGAAGATGCGAGGCAATCTATGTACCTCATGATTAGAAAAATAGTCAGCTCGCTACTGTGCTTCTACAGATTACTTTGGGGGAACACGGGGGTGGGAGAGGGATGGTTTCATTAACCTTCACTCTGCTGAATAAACAGTAACTCTGTACAAGAACCCATAGAAGCATAGAGAATAGGTGCAGGAGTAGACATTCGGCCTTTCGAGCCTGCACCACCATTCAATATGATCATGGCTGATCATGCAACTTCAGTACCCCATTCCTGCTTTCTCTCCATACCCCTTGATCCCTTTAGCCGTGAGGGCCACATCTAACTCCCTTTTGAATCGGATGCAGTAACCAGTGCTTTAGTGCTCGCCCTTCTGAATGAATAGAGGTTTAGAGACACCAAATATTCTGACTATCAGTTAACTGTTACCTCCGTGCATGCACAAGTTCCAACAACAACAACTTGTATTTATATAGCACCTTTAATGGTAATGAAACACCCCAACTCCAAGGTGCTTCACAGGAGCGTAATCAGACAAAATTTGACACCAAGCCACATAAGGAGATAGTTGGACAGGTGAGTTGCTGAGCGGACTGCACTGTGATATAGAGCTCGGTGAGTAATGACCATTTCTGATACACAGAAGAATAACCAGCCTGGGAGACTGTTGTGAGAACATAACTGACAATGTTGGCCTATTACCTCGTAATGTGACCTGTTATGTCTTGAATAAAGAGTCAGACTAGATACTGCAAGTTCAAAGTAAGTGTGACCATAGTCCCTTAGTACAGATCTCAGAGAGCCTCTCCAGCCTGTGAGGCCTCCTTATATACAAGTGCTCCCAAGGGATTATGGGATCCCTTGGGACTCCAGGGGATAAGCCCTCTGGTGGTTAAACATGGTATTTACAGGTTTACATACATAACAACACTCCCCCCCCCCCCAAGTCAATAATGTAACTATTTACAACATGAGTCGATTTGGGGGCTTCCTTTCCCTGGTTGATCGTCTCGGTGCCAATGCTGGTGTTGGTAAGTCATTTATTGGGCCTTCACTGGGCTGCTGTGCAGCTGGCCTTGCTGGACTGCTGCGGGTGATGGGTTCTGCTTTGTGGTCAACCGTTGGGTCGGTTGCCACTTGTGTGTGTTGGGGGGTCGAAAAAGGTAGAGTCTATTGTGGGTTGCTCTGGATGGTCCATAAATCTGAGTTTGATTTGGTCCAAGTGTTTTCTGCAGGTGAGTCCATTTGCGAGTTTGACCACAGACACCCTACTCCCCTCTTTGGCCAAAACAGTGCCAGCAATCCACATGGGACCTTGTCCATAGCTCAACACAAATACAGGATCATTTACTTCAATTTCGCGTGACACATTTGCGCGAACATGATATGTATTCTGTTGAAGCTGCCTGCTCGCTACCTGTTCGTGTAGATCAGGGTGGACTTACGAGAGCCTTGTCTTAAGTGCCCTTTTCATGAGCAGTTCAGTGGGAGGGACCCCAGTGAGCGAGTGGGGTCTCGTGCGGTAACTAATCAGGACTCGGGATAAGCGAGTCTGCACTGAGCCTTCAATTACCCTTTTCAAGCTCTGTTTGATTGTTTGAACTGCTTGTTCTGTCTGACCGTTGGACGCTGGCTTCAACGGAGCAGACATGACATGTTTGACCCCACTGCGGGTCATGAACTCCTTGAATTCAGCATTGGTAAAGCACGGCCCATTGTCACTTACAAGGACATCAGGCAGGCCGTGCGTGGCAAACATGACCCATAGACTTTCAATGGTGGCAGTAGACATGCTTGCCGACATTATCACACATTCAATCCATTTGGAGAATGCATCTACAACCACTAAAAACATTTTTCCCAAGAATGGGCCTGCATAGTCGACATGAACCCTAGACCACGGTTTGGAGGGCCAGGACCATAAACTTAGTGGCGCCTCCCTGGGTGCATTGCTTAACTGGGAACATGTATTACATTTGTGCACACAGGACTCTAAGTCTGCATCGATACCAGGCCACCACACATGGGATCTGGCTATCGCTTTCATCATTACAATGCCTGGGTGGGTACTGTGGAGATCACTAATGAAAGTGTCCCTGCCCTTTTTTGGCACAACTATCCGATTACCCCATAGAACATAAGAACATAAGAATTAGGAACAGGAGTAGGCCATCTAGCCCCTCGAGCCTGCTCCGCCACTCAACAAGATCATGGCTGATCTGGCCGTGGACTCAGCTCCACTTACCCGCCCACTCCCCATAACCCTTAATTCCCTTATTGGTTAAAAATCTATCTATCTGTGATTTGAATACATTCAATGAGCTAGCCTCAACTGCTTCCTTGAGCAGAGAATTCCACAGATTCACAACCCTCTGGGAGAAGAAATTCCTTCTCAACGCAGTTTTAAATTGGCTCCCCCGTATTTTGAGGCTGTCCCCCCTAGTTCTAGTCTCCCCGACCAGTGGAAACAACCTCTCTGCCTCTATCTTGTCTATCCCTTTCATTATTTTAAATGTTTCAATAAGATCACCCCTCATCCTTCTGAACTCCAACAAGTAAAGACCCAGTCTACTCAATCTATCATCATAAGGTAACCCCCTCATCTCCGGAATCAGCCTAGTGAATCGTCTCTGTACCCCCTCCAAAGCTAGTGTATCCTTCCTTAAGTAAGGTGACCAAAACTGCACGCAGTACTCCAGATACGGCCTCACCAATACCCTATACAGTTGCAGCAGGACTTCCCTGCTTTTGTACTCCATCCCTCTCGCAATGAAGGCCAACATTCCATTCGCCTTCCTGATTACCTGCTGCACCTGCAAACTAACTTTTTGGGATTCATGCACAAGGACCCCCAGGTCCCTCTGCACCGCAGCATGTTGTAATTTCTCCCCATTCAAATAATATTCCCTTTTACTGTTTTTTTTTCCAAGGTGGATGACCTCACATTTTCCGACATTGTATTCCATCTGCCAAACCTTAGCCCATTCGCTTATCCTATCTAAATCTCTTTGCAGCCTCTCTGTGTCCTCTACACAACCCGCTTTCCCACTAATCTTTGTGTCATCTGCAAATTTTGTTACACTACACTCTGTCCCCTCTTCCAGGTCATCTATGTATATTGTAAACAGTTATGGTCCCAGCACCAATCCCTGTGGCACACCACTAACCACCGATTTCCAACCCGAAAAGGACCCATTTATCCCGACTCTCTGCTTTCTGTTAGCCAGCCAATTCTCGATCCATGCTAATACATTTCCTCTGACTCTGCATACCTTTATCTTCTGCGGTAACCTTTTGTGTGGCACCTTATCGAATGCCTTTTGGAAATCTAAATACACCACATCCATCGGTACACCTCTATCCACCATGCTCGTTATATCCTCAAAGAATTCCAGTAAATTAGTTAAACATGATTTTCCCTTCATGAATCCATGTTGCGTCTGCTTGATTGCACTATTCCTATCTAAATGTCCCGCTATTTCTTCCTTAATGATAGTTTCAAGCATTTTCCCCACTACAGATGTTAAACTAACCGGCCAATAGTTACCTGCCTTTTGTCTGCCCCCTTTTTTAAACAGAGGCATTACATTAGCTGCTTTCCAATCCGCTGGTACCTCCCCAGAGTCCAGAGAATTTTGGTAGATTATAACGAATGCATCTGCTATAACTTCCGCCATCTCTTTTAATACCCTGGGATGCATTTCATCAGGACCAGGGGACTTGTCTACCTTGAGATCCATTAGCCTGTCCAGCACTACCCCCTAGTGATAGTGATTGTCTCAAGGTCCTCCCTTCCCACATTCCCGTGACCAGCAATTTTTGGCATGGTTTTTGTGTCTTCCACTGTGAAGACCGAAGCAAAATAATTGTTTAAGGTCTCAGCCATTTCCACATTTCCCATTATTAAATCCCCCTTCTCATCTTCTAAGGGACTAACATTTACTTTAGTCACTCTTTTCCGTTATATATATTGGTAAAAGCTTTTACTATCTGTTTTTATCTTTTCTGCAAGTTTACTTTCGTAATCTATCTTTCCTTTCTTTATTGCTTTCTTAGTCATTCTTTGCTGTCGTTTAAAATTTTCCCAATCTGCTAGTTTCCCATTAATCTTGGCCACCTTATACGCATTGATTTTTAATTTGATACTCTCCTTTATTTCCTTGGTTATCCACGGCTGGTTATCCCTTCTCTTACCACCCTTCTTTTTCACTGGAATATATTTTTGTTGAGCACTATGAAAGAGCTCCTTAAAAGTCCTCCACTGTTCCTCAATTATGCCACCGTTTAGTCTGTGTTCCCAGTCTACTTTAGCCAACTCTGCCCTCAACCAACTGTAGTCCCCTTTGTTTAAGCATAGTACGCTCATTTGAGACACTACTTCCTCACCCTCAATCTGTATTACAAATTCAACCATACTGTGATCACTCATTCCGAGAGGATCTTTTACTAGGAGATCGTTTATTATTCCTGTCTCATTACACAGGACCAGATCTAAGATAGCTTGCTCCCTTGTAGGTTCTGTAACATACTGTTCTAAGAAACAAATACTGTTCTAAGAAACATAAGAGGCAGTCTGCCTGTATAGACAGTTTACCTTTGAGCCGCTGGTAAGGCTTTATTACTTCCTGCATATCTAACGGGACACTAGACCAACTCCCGTGGAGCACACAGTTTTTTACTAAGGACAGTTCTAATCTGTTGGGCAGTAACAGGTGATTGCTCACTCTCGAATGCTTCCATTACCATAACTAAATCTGCGGGCTGTGCCATCCCCACCCTGGTGGTGGGCAATGGCAGCCTACTGAGAGCATCGGCACAGTTTTCTGTGCCTGGCCTGTGGCGGATGGCGTAGTTGTAAGCGGACAACGTGAGCACCAATCTCTGGATGCAGGCCGATGCATTCGTATTTATCCCCTTATTTTCAGAAAAGAGGGATATAAGTGGCTTCTGGTCGGTTTCCAATTCAAATTTGAGCCTAAACAGATATTGATGCATTTTCTTTACCCCATAAACACACGCTAACGCTTCTTTTTCGATCATACTGTAGGCCCTTTCAGCCTTAGACAGACGTCTGGCTGCGTAAGCAACCAGTTGCAATTTCCCATACGACGACGCATCACATGCTAGTACCAAACATTTACATGGATCCTACAACACAAACAATTTGTTTGAACATAACAGCTTCCTAGCTTTCTCAAAGGTATTTTCTTGGCTTTTACCCCATATCCATTCATCTCCTTTATGCAGTAAAGAGTGCAAGGGTTCTAACAATGTGCTAAGACCCGCTAAGAAGTTACCAAAATAGTTCAGGAGTCCTCGAAACGACCGCAGCTCCATCACGTTCTGTGGTCTCGGTGCGTTCTTGATTGCCTCCGTCTTCGAATCGGTGGGCCTGATGCCGTCCGCTGCAATTCTTCTCCCCAGGAACTCCACTTCAGGCACCAAGAAAACGCACTTCGAGCATTTTAGCATGAGCCCCACACGATTAAGCCGACTAAGAACCTCCTCCAGGTTCTGCAGGTACTCGACAGTGTCTCAACCTGTAACCAAGATGTCGTCCTGGAAGATCACGGTGCGTGGGACTGACTTCAGCAAGCTTTCCATGTTCCTCTGGAATATCGCCGCGGCCGATCGAATCCCAGACGGACATCTGTTGTAAAGGAAGAGACCTTTGTGCGTGTTGATGCAGGTGAGGCCTTTCGAAGATTCCTCCAGCTTCTGCATCATGTAGGTCGAGTTCAAGTCCAGCTTCGTGAACCTTTTCCCTCCGGTCAGCATCGCAAATAGGTCGTCTGCCTTTGATAGTGGGTATTGATCCTGCAGCGAGAAACAAATGATAGTTACTTTGTAATCACCACAGATTCTGACGGTGCCATCTCCCTTGAGGACTGGAGCAATCGGACTGGCCCACTCAATTGAATTCGATCGGCAAAATGATGCCCTCTCATTGCAGCCTGTCCAGCTCAATCTCCAGCCTCTTTCTCATCCTGTAAGGTACCGCTCTCGCCTTGTGATGGATGGGTCGCAATCAAATGGATCTGCACTTTTGCTCCTTGCAACGTCCCGATGTCTGGTTTGAACAGCGAGGGGAATTTGCTTAGGACCTGGGCACATGACGTGTCATCGACGGACGAAAGCGCTCGGACGTCGTCCCAGTTCCAGCGTATCTTTCCCAGCCAGCTCCTGCCGAACAGCGTGGGGCCATCGCCCGGTACCACCCAGAGCGGTAACTTGTGCAGCGCTCCATTGTATGAGATCTTTACGGTAGCACTGCCAATTATGGGAATCAGTTCCTTTGTGTACGTTCTAAGTTTGGTACGAATGGGAGTCAGGACTGGCCTTGAAGCTTTGTTGCACCACAACTTATCAAAAGTCTTTTTGCTCATTATGGATTGGCTTGCACCCGTGTCCAGCTCCATGGACACCGGGAGTCCATTTAATTCAACCTTCAGCATTATCGGGGGTACTTTGTGGTAAATGTGTGCATCCCATTTACCTCTGCCTCCTCGGTCTGAGGCTCTGGTTCATCATGATCCACCATGGATCTGTCCTCCTCTGCAACATGATGGTTTACAGGATTGGCAGGGTTTGCAGCTCGCCTGTAGATGCATTGGAGGTTTTCCACAGCCCTTGCTAACGTATCCTTTGAAGCGGCATGAATGGAATCGATGATCACCCCTGCAGCGCCAACAAGGTGTTAATGGCCTTGTATTCACCACTTTTGATGGCGGACTCTGAGTCATCTGCGGACATGCAGCTACAGGCTTGTAAGTCCTGCCATGTACATGTACAAACAACGTTACTTTGTTCACAGTACTTGCAGCAGCACTAGTGTGCTGGGAAATTTGTTTGGTATTATCACTGGTGGAGATAAACGCCTGGGCTATCGCTATGGCTTCACTCAAGGTTGGGGTCTCTACAGTCAAAAGTTTGCGAAGTATAACTTCCTGGCCAATGCCAAGTAAATAGAAGTCCCTGAGCATATGCTCCAAGTGTCCTTCAAATTCTCAATGTCCTGCAAGGCGCCTTAGCTCAGCGACGTAGTTCGTCACTTCCTGGCCTTCAGATCTCTTGTACGTGTAGAACCAATACCTCTCCATCAGAACGCTTTCCTTCGGTTTAGATGCTCCCGGACCAGTGTGCACAACTCATCGTATGATTTTTCTGTGGGTTTCGCTGGAGCAAACAGGTTTTTCATGAGGCCATACGTTGGTGCCCTGCAAATGGTGAGGAGGATCGTCCTTCGTTTGGCAGCGTTCATTTCTCCTTCCAGCTTGTTGGCCGCAAAGTATTGGTCAAGTCGCTCCACGAAGGTTTCCCAATCCGAAAATTTTTACAGGATGCCCACAGTTCTCTGCATTGTTGCGTTGGGGTTCGTCATCTGTATCTCATCGCCAGTTGTTATGTCTTGAATAAAGAGTCAGACTAGATACTGCAAGCTCAAAGTGTGACCGTAGTCCTTTATTACAGATCTCAGAGTGCCTCTCCAGCCTGTGAGGCCTCCTTATATAAATATATATATCCCTTGGGATTCCAGGGGATAAGCCCTCTGGTAGTTAGACATGGTATTTACAGGTTTACTTACATAACATGACCCAGTATAACACAGCCGTTATTTAGTTTCTAAAACCTTATGGGAGACTGTCCATCTGTGAAAAACTCCTGCTGGGATAGATGGATCGCATTGTGTTTTAACCCTCATTTTGATATCTTCTGATAAAGGTTAAAGAGAATTGAGTGAAGATGCTTGGTCAAAGAGGTAGATTTTAAGGAGCTGTCTTAAAGAGGAGAGAGAGGCAAAGCGGCGGAGAGGTTTTGGAAGGGAATTCTCGAGCTTAGGGCCAGGCAGCTGAAGGCACGGCCACCAATGCTAGCCACAACAAAAGGAATTGGAAACCATATCTGCAAAGATTGGGATAAGAATTCGGCTTCTCACCATGTGCAACATTGTAAGTAGCTTTGTGAAGATCTCCTCTGCTCACTACTTCAGTTGTAGCTATGAATATTCTACAATTACACGTACGGTTTACTAGGGGATCTTTCCAAAGGCCTTTATTATGCCATCAGATGCAGAGAATATTTATCCCACTGTTGGCAGCTGTACTCATGCACCGAGTGCTCTTGCGTTTCTGAGTCTACATTAGCTAGCTGAATGGAATCTACTTAAAGTAGTAATGCCCGTCCTGCTGTATGGTTCAGAGACATGGACCATGTACAGTAGACACCTAAAGTCGCTGGAGAAATACCATCAACGATGTCTCCGCAAGATCCTACAAATCCCCTGGGAGGACAAACGCACCAATGTTAGCGTCCTCGACCAGGCCAACATCCCCAGCATTGAAGCACTGACCACACTCGATCAGCTCCGTTGGGCAGGCCACATTGTCCGCATGCCAGACACGAGACTCCCAAAGCAAGCACTCTATTCAGAGCTCCTTCAGGCAAGCGATACCAGGTGGGCAGAGGAAACGTTACAAGGACATCCTCAAAAGCCTCCCTGATAAAGTGCAGCATCCCTACCGACACCTGGGAGTCCCTGGCCAAAGACCGCCCTAAGTGGAGGAAGTGCATCCGGGAGGGCGCTGAGCACCTCGCGTCTCATCGCCGAGAGCGTGCAGAAACCAAGCACAGGCAGCGGAAAGAGCATGCGGCAAACCTGTCCCACCCTCCCTTACCCTCAACGACTATCTGTCCCACCTGGGACAGGGACTGTGGCTCTCGTATTGGACTGTTCAGCCAACTAAGGACTCATTTTTAGAGTGGAAGCAAGTCTTCCTCAATTCCGAGGGACTGCCCATGATGATGACTTAAAGCCATTTTCTTTCTTAGGGCAATGACTTCAGTCTCAGTCAGTAGTTCATTTCCTAAATCAATGTAGCACAGAAATGAGATTGTGCAAAACACATGCTTAATTTAATGACCACCGCCTCACATCTAATTGTGCAACTGCTGGTGTGATACTCGGAGCAACAGGAACACGGGAGGCTTGACAATGCCACAGAGATATTGGCTTGTTAATCTACATGCCATTAACAGCAGCTCTTCTATGGAAACAAGCGTTGAGTAGTAACATGCTAAACACAATGAACAATGAAATAATTTGCACACAGTGAAACTTCCCAGCATGATATATATTTGAAAAAGAAACATTTGCTGCTCCATGGGAAAGAGCAGGGGCGTGGGACTAATTGGATAGCTCTTTCGAAGAGTTAGCACAGGCAAGATGGACTAAATGGCCACCTCCGTGTTGTATTGGCTGCTGTGTTTCCTACATTACAACAGTGACCACACCTTGAAAAGTGCTTCATTGGCTATAAAGAGCTTTGGGATGTCCTGAGGTCATGAAAGGCGCTATGGAAAAGCAAATTCTTTCTAATTCCAATGTATAAACAGTAACAAATTTCAGTTTCTGCACTTTAAATAGGTACTTTCTTCAAGCAAATATATACATTTCTTTTTCTTGAATGAGCCTCTGAGCTGCCCGGGATGATTTATTTGGTGAATCCATTGGCCAGTACGGAACTCAGCCACAGACCAGGAAGGTCCCTGTGCTGATCATGTGTCTTCTGCTGGAAAGTGTCCATGTCTGTGTCCCCTAGAGTTTAGAAGAATGAGAGGTGATCTGATTGAAACATATAAAATTCCTAAGAGACTTGACAGGGTTACTGCTGAGAAGATGTTTCCTCTGGCTGGGGAGCCTAGAACACGGGGTCACAGTCTCACAATAAGGGGTCAGCCATTGAGGACTGAGATGAGGAGAAATTTCTTCTCTCAGAGGGTTGTGAAACTTTGGAATTCCCTACCCCAGAGTTTTGGATGCTCACCATTGAGTATATTCAGGACAGAGATGATAAATATTTGGGAACTAAGGGAATTAAGGGATATGGGGATAGTGCAGGAAGGTGGAGTTGAGGTAGAAGATCAGCCATTATATTGTTGAATGGCAGAGCAGGCTTGAAGAACCAAATGGCCTACTCCTGCTCCAATTTCTTATGTTCTTATGTCCATGACATAATTTTGTTAGGTAAGGGTATCAAGGGAAATGGATCGAAGGCAGCTGAATGGAGATGAGGTGCAGATCAGCCATGATCTAATTAAATGCCGCAACAGGCTGGAGGGGCCGAATGATCTCCTCCTGTATATCGATGTTCAGTGAGGAATGGTCACTCGTTTGGCTGTGATGGCCCCCATGGTTAAACAGCCTGCTGATGTTCAGTGCCCAGACTCGCGCAGTTTATTCAGCTGGTCCTGGCTCAATGGGAGAACCATACCCTTCACCAGTGTAGCCTTATCCTTGACCTATGATTCCCATCCAGCAGTAAACCATTGTTGAATATTGCCTATGAATGAGAATAAACATTTCGGGCAGGGACTGGAGCACGCCCATCACCCACGGAACTGCACTGCAGCACCAGTCAGAGCCTTCAAGAGACAAAGGAATGAGTAAAAAGGTCGAGTCTCTTTTTCAACTGAGTTTTAGACACAATAAATTGGGTTCCTGCTATAGGCTGCTGTGAAGGGACATATCCGTGTTACCGGGTAATTTACAGAAGAATGGATTCAGACAGAAACTTATTTGCTCACAGGTACACACATACTATAGCAGAGAAAGATACTTAAATTGTCACTTACTGGCTGGTAACTAGGAACATTCTTGGGGATTTGCCTAAAGTAACTTTTCATTTAGCCTCCCCTCCCACCCTCGAGACAAACTCTTATCATTTAAATGTAACAGCATGAGTTAACTGGATTTTTGAGTCTCTATAGTCGGAGGAGTAGATGCACAGAATCTCCTGCGTTGTATGACAATTCTCATCTTTGGAATAATCCCTTTTATTTATTGCTAATTGAAATGACAAAAGATATAAATATATTTTTTATCACAATTTAATCAGAGTGCGACTAATTCCATTTCTTTCTCGTTAGTTGCTGACTGCTTTCCTCGGAAGGGAGAAGGCAGTAAACTATGTCACACCTCTGACGGAGTTCTGGCTCTCGCTGGCTACATAATGAAATGTGTCTCTATTCGCATGTTTGCATTGTGTGAAAGTCAAGTGGTTATTGATATAAGCTGGCCAGACGGGATTTTATTTTTTACCTCTCTTTTTATGCTGTCAGTGCTTCGGGAATATTCTTTAATTCTAATACCCTGTGCAGGCATTAAGTACTCCCAGGGCAGGAAAGAGCATGGTTAGATACCGAATAAAGGTCCCTTTACTCTGTCCAAACTCCCTGCCTCGACCCGCAACCTTATCCTTTCCCTGTAATGATTCATCAAATGTCAGATGTGGTAGTCGAATCAATATTTTAGTCGTCAAAGTGAGACTGAGAATGTCTCCTTGTGGTTAAACAGGGGAAGTGGTTGCAGGCAGGGAGGGGTGAGGCCCATACTGACCCATCAATTCGTTCCCTGGAGAGGAAGTCGGCTAATAGTGGACACACCTCCCATCAAGGCCCTTAAAAGAGGACCTTAATTAAGCCGTTAGTAATGAGCCAGTCACTGGAGAATGTCACTGGATTCCGACATCTGCCACATTAAACTGGTGGGCATGGCACAAGCTGTTCTGAGTAAGTCCTTCCACCATGCTAATTCGCACAAGTTCTCGTTCACCCAGCACCCCCTGTGCTCGCTGACCTCCTTAGCTCTCAATCCAGCAAAGCCTCAAATTTAAAATTCTCATCCTTGTGTACAAATCCTTCCATTGGCCTCGCCCCTCCCTATCTCTGTAACCTCCTCCAGCCCCACAACCCACCGAGGTCTCTGCACTCCTCCATTTCTGGCCTCTTGAGCATCCCCAATTTTCATTGCTCCACCGTTGGCGGTCGTGCCTTCAGCTGCCTGGGCCCTAAGCTCTGGAATTCTCTCCCCAAACCTCTCCGGTACCCTACCGCTCCATCCTGCTTTAAGACTCTGCTTGAAAACGACCTCTGTGACCAAGCCTTTGGTCACCTGTTCTAAGATCTGCTTATGTGGCTCGGTGTCAATGTTTTTCTGATAATCACTTCCATGAAGCGCCTTGGGACGTTTTACTGAATTAATGCTGCTATAGAAATACAAATTGTTGGCATTGAGGGCAGATGCCCATCACACAGCCGACAAGGAAACCCTGAGATTTGGAGCTAAAGCATATGAACGGGAGGCTAAGTAAAAGAGCAAATGGTCATCTATTCAGGGCTTCATTCCTACCTGCTGCTGAAGCGCTGCCTTTTCCAAGCGGTGGAAAATTTGACTCGGGCAGTAGTGCTAAACTGTCAAAAGCAAATTGGCAGCCCCAACTTTGCACCTCTTTTCCAATGTTAGGATTTAGCCGGGAATGAAATTTTCAGGTTAATATAACACCTGGAGTAGTGACTAGCCAGTTCACTGAAGGTCGTGGCAATTATCTGCACTTCCACCAGGCATGTTTTGCCTAATCTTGAAATTATTGTATTAATTCGTGTCTGAACGTACATGCATGACTGGAGCTGCAATGCAGAAAATAGGATTTTTATCTTTCACATTTCTCAACGCCAATTATCTCTGACCAGAGGTCACCGACTTGTAACATTAACTCTGTTTCTCTCTCCACAGATGCTGTCTGACTCGCTGAGTGTTTCCAGTATTTTCTGTTTTTATTTCAGATTTCTAGCATCCACAATATTTCGCTTTTTCCACTTATCTACCTTCTCACCATATCACTCAATCCATTTTTCTCCAGAAACACATAGAGGGAAGGGTAATTTTATTAAGTGAAATTTATGAAGTTATGATGAACCTGGTCCGGCCTCAACTGGAGTATTGTGGCCAATTCTGGGCACCGCAATTTAGGAAAGATGTGAAGGCCTTAGAGACGGTGCAGAGGATTTACGGGAATGGTTCCAGGAATGAGGGACTTCAGTTACGTGGAGAAGTTGGGGTTGTTCTCCTTAGAGCAAAGATTGAGAGGAGATTTTATAGAGGTGTTCAAAATCTGGACAATGTAGATAGAAAGAAACTGCTCCCATTGAGAACCAGTGGACACAGATTTAAGGTGATTGGCAAAAGAACCAAAGGCGACATGAGGAAAAACGTTTTACACAGCGAGTGGTTAGGATCTGGAATGCACGGTCTGAAAGGGTGGTGGAGCAGACTCAATCGTGGCTTTCAAAAAGGAATTGGATAAGTAGCTGAAAGAAAAAAATTGCAGGGCCACGGAGAAAGGGAGGGGGAGTGGGACTGGCTGAAGTGCTGTTGCAGAGAATCGACATGGGTTCGACGGGCCGAATGGCCTCCTTCTGTGCTGTAACCTTTCTATGATTCTATGAAATCACCCTCCCATTGGGTGAAGCTTCCCGATCAATATTGGCAAATTATCTATGTTTTTGCCTCTAATCTATTTAAACTATTCACTTCGATTACCTCTCCTTGTTACTTCCCCCATACATCTATTGCTCTTTCGCCCTGAATTCCCTTCCTACTCTAAACAACTTCATTTTTTTTAAATTGCATTCTCTGGTAGTGGAACACTTTCTATCGTAAAGAATTCTCCTGTGTCAATTTTGTCAATGTTGTTAATATAATAGAATCAGACAGTACAGAAACAGACCATTCGGCCCACCATGTCTGCGTCGGTTCTTTGACCGAGCTGTGCAATTAATCCCACTCCTCCTGCTCTTCCCCATAGTCCTGCAAAATTTTTTCTCCATTTTCAGTATGCATAAAATTCCCTTTTGAAAGGCACGATTGAATCTGCTTCCACCATCCTTACAGGCAGTGCAGTCCAGATCGTAACAACTCACTGCGTTAAAAATATATATATCGCCTCATCTGGTTCATTTGGCAATTATTTTACATTTTCTTAATCTTGAAAATTTCTGATAGGTTGTGCGAAAATTTGCAGCCATTTGAAGAGCAATATGTCCAACTTCTTTCATCTTTCCTTGTTACTTAAATTCCTGCTACCTGAGCTCATCTTTGTTGCTCCCCTCTCAAGGACAATGGCATCATTCCTCTAATGAGGTGACCAGAATACTATGCTCAAAATGAGGGTGTTTGATCAACATGCTCTATGTTAAACTGGTACTGTTAATCTCGCACCTGCCCCGGGTTAGAAAGCTGTCGATTCAAAGCCGGTATCAGAATGAATACATAACGTAGGCTTACAATCCAGCACAGTACTGAGGGAGTGCTGCATTATCACAGGTTAACATCTTTCAGCTGACATGCTAAACTAAGGAACCAAATTTTAATTTGATTTTATATGTTTTAAAGTTTAATTTGTTATAATTGCCGGTTTTAGTGTCCCCCTCCCCTTTTATAGTGGGCACTTGTAAAATATATGATTTTAATGCCCAAAAAAATCACCAAAATAAAACAAAAAAAAATGTTTTTAAAGGGCAGTTGAAAAGTGTCTGCACGGCGACTTAAGCGAATGTTAAATATCCCAGTATTCACAGGGAAATCCCAGTGATGTGCTGTTTAACATTCTTGCCTCAACCAACATGTTTTTAAAAAGAGGTTAAGTAATCATTCATCTCATTGCTGTTTGTGTTATGTGCTTGTGTAATGTGCTTTACGATATCTTGAGATGATAAGGTGCTATCAAATACAAGAATTATTGTACGTAAGCCCCTTCTATTTTGGACACCATTCCTTTTTAAACTGTATTTTAACAATCTAACACGTACATTTTTTGTAATCTGGCTGAAAATGAATTTCAGCCAGTGATTGCAACATTTGTAAGATAGCTCGATATATACCGACCGGTTTATCTCCCATTAATTACCGGTGGCGGTGATTACATCGCAACTATCAATCCCTCAGTGATGACAACATCACACAACAGCTGTGGAGCATTGCCACGATAACAGCAGTCTGCGAAAATGGACAGAGAACATGTTTCAATCACACCTATACTGACTGCTCCACAGAGCTAGTAGCAAATAGTGGACACACGGAAACAATTTCAAGGCTGCAATCTCATCTCGGGGTTCAGATAATGCTGGCAAACTGTTTCAACTTGGTTCTGGCGATTTAGATTCCTGAATTAGATCCACTCGCAATCAGTACTAACTATAATTCTCCATATTATTCGCACAGGACTGTTCTGGTCCAGTAAATAATATGAACAGTAGGTGTAATAAATATTAAACCCATGTAAGACATAATGTTGCATTTAATATACACAGGAACGTTAAACCCTATTCACTCGTACTGTGATATAAAATGTATAATAATGAACAATTTTAGATAATGCATATGCAAATATTATATATCCAGTAACAAAGAGTGTGTTGAATAACACAAACAAGACTATTATAATTATGTAAATCATAGTGTATTATAACATACAAGAATGTTAAATACCAATATTACAAAAACTATACAGTGTAAACCATTGTATTATTTTGCAGCTAGATCTATTTACTAGCCTTGGTCTAGTGGCATAAAACATACCTCATCGCCCTCTTACACGATGCTGAGCCATACCTTAAATTGCTCTCATGCCCATCTTTTAGTCTCTATCTTACTTTTCCTGAAGATTGAGTCAAATGAGACTGAATTGCTCAATTGCAACAAAGCCTTTGAGGGAATGAGGGTTTGGGATGTCTTTGAGGGGAGTAAATGGTGTTCAGGATCTCCAAGCCTGTGCTACCCCCACCCCCGTCCCCATCCCTGCTCCCCACCCCCAGCAACACTTTACAATCAGCCCCATCCATCAGGGCATGCAGTCAGGACCTTGGCTCGATATACCATCTGAAGAGTGGCCGGGACCCCTCAGCGCTCCCTCCTCCGCCACCTTATCACTGCTCCTTCTACTAATCAGGTCATCGATGCACTTGCATTTGCTTACAGCATCATGCCTGTAACCACCAGCTTCCAATGTCGAAAGTGGGAGGAATGCTTTAGACAAGGAGAAATCTCAAATTGTCACAAAAGTATGAAATAGTATGGTGTACGTAAGAGGTAGTAAGATATTTAGGAGCTTTACAATGTTGATTACTGGTGTGCACAGTTAATTAGGACATATGGGCAGGTTGTCCCAATTTTCAAGGGTATAGATATCCCACTGGGCACGCAAAAGTAGCAACTTTTGCAGGAAAATGGCAGATGTAACATGTGCCCTTCAATGTCCTCTCCCGCACTCCCTTCCCCCTGCAATAGTTACCTGGACTGAACCATTAAGCAGAGTCCGGGTCCATAGTGGGTAAACGACTTCATAATTCACGCTACTGATTGTGATCCGACGATTTCCGTCTGGACCGTGAGGTGCGGACAAGAAAGGATCGGGTCTCAGCTATGACTGCTCCCATTCCACCATCCTCCCTCCCCTGCGGTGCCCCCCCCACACACACACCCTCGCCCGATCAACTATAACCTGCCAGCATTCGCTGTGAAGGCTCACAGCTTGAAGAATGGTCATCATTCGCATTCGGTAGCTGTGGAATCATGGCCCAGTAAGAATCAGTGCCTTTAGGATAGGAGAGCAGAAAGAGAGCCTTAGAAACAGAATGCAATGAACAGTCACGTGCATGATATGTCTTTCCTGCCCTCGCTGCTAATCAAAGTAAGCAGATGTGAAACTGCTTCTGGTTTGTCAGATACATTGACATTCCATGTAACAAGCCGTGGTTTGAATGGGCGAATTCTTATATCCCTTACCCTGCCCTCTGCACCACTGCTTGAGATAATGCTTAGCTCTGTCAGGGTTAAAAAGGAGGCACTGGTTACTGCCAGTGTTCCCACTGCCATACCTACCCTGAATAAAAGCATAATTGAAAAAAAATAGGATTAAAACTACATTCTCTGCACTCTATTATATTTGCTCACTGTTCAGATCCAATATTTACATTTGCAGTGGCAAAGCTGATAGTTGGATAGTGAAGCCTTTCATTCGTGACAGCTATACAGTGTAGTTGGAACTCCTACATATTTAATTAACGTGGGGTTTAATAGATTCAAATACATTCACTGATAAATGGGTTTTAGCACACTATAATTTTTTGAAGCATGGGTTTTTAGACAGGAACGAGGGGGGAACTGATAAGATCACATTGTGAATGTATTGGAATGGGATTTTGTGAAGTATATGTGACCTTGTTTCAGTGTAGTCACTGCTTCAACCTCCGAACAGAGCACGATAAAGCTCAGAGTGTATATTGTTGGTGATCTGAAACGGTTTTGTGATACTTATCTCTTTTGAAAACCTCGGCAGCATTTTTCCCTCCAAGCTGTTTACTGTTTCGCTAGCCTGTGATCTGAACAGACTACTCCTGATCACCCCCTCCCCCCATCCCCACACACACACTTCTCTCCTCGCTGTCTTTCCGCACCCGCTTAAATATTGCCAAAATCGAATTGCCTTTCGACTACAATCGGACGGTGAGCAATGACTGACCGCCCGCCGCCTTATTTCCGAGGGGCTCTGACCCCTTCCACATTGACTCCTTCAACGGCTGGGCCACATTGCAATCTGTGACTTGTCTATATTTTCACAGCATTAGCCTGGAACTCAACTTTCTGCAACCAGGAATCACATTTATTCGCTATTAATGTTCAACGGAGGGGAAACAAATAGAGTAACTTTTGCGCGATGCTCCTAATCATCGCGGCAATGGTGAGGTAAATTGGTGGGGAAAATAGAGGTGTTTGAGCAAAAGCTGTTACTGGTCAGACTTGCTTGGAAACATATTTGAATTATTTGCATGTTTTAAAAAAAATGATTCGTTCCCATTTTTGTACTGGATCCCTGATGAAGATTTTATTCCGCTCAGGAAGCGACCTGAAGATTTCATTTGGTAACTTTCTGGACAAGGAAGGCAGACAAGCCTCCAAAGCCAGACCCCAAAGGGGGACATCTCAGGGGGGAAGGGTCCATGGCCCGCGGGACTGGGAGGCGTGACGGTGAGTGAGGGAGGGAGTGAGTGAGTGAGAATATGAGTGAGGGAGTGAGAGTGATCCCTGGATTACTGAGTGAGTGTGAGTGTGAGTGAGTGAGTGATCGATCCCTGAATTACTGGGTGAGTGAGTAAGTGAGTGATCCCTGGATTACTGGGTAGAGTGTGAGTGAGAGAGTGTGTGAGTGGGAATATGAGTGAGTGTGAGTGGGAGTATGAGTGAGTGTGAGTGAGAGTGTGAATGAGTGAGTGAGTGATCCCTGGATTACTGGGTGAGTGAGTGAGTGATTACTGGGTGAGAGTGTGAGTGAGTGAGTGATCCCTGGATTACTGAGTGAGTGAGTGATCCCTGGATTACTGAGTGAGTGAGTGATCCCTGGATTACTGGATGAGTGAGTGAGCGTGTGAGTGAGTGATCCCTGGATTACTGGGTGAGAGTGTGAGTGATCCCTGGATTACTGAGTGAGTGAGTGAGTGAGAGATCCCTGGATTACTGAGTGAGTGAGTGAGTGATCCCTGGATTACTGGGTGAGAGTGTGAGTGAGAGTGAGTGAGTGATCCCTGGATTACTGAGTGAGTGAGTGAGTGATCCCTGGATTACTGAGTGAGTGAGTGATCCCTGGATTACTGGGTGAGTGAGTGAGTGATCCCTGCATTACCGAGTGAGTGAGTGATCCCTGGATTACTGAGTGAGTGAGTGATCCCTGGATTACTGGGTGAGAGTGTGAGTGAGAGTGTGAGTGAGTGAGTGAGTGATCCCTGGATTACTGAGTGAGTGATCCCTGGATTACTGAGTGAGTGAGTGATCCCTGGATTACTGGGTGAGAGTGTGAGTGAGAGTGTGAGTGAGTGAGTGATCCCTGGATTACTGGGTGAGAGTGTGAGTGAGAGTGTGAGTGAGTGAGTGAGTGAGTGATCCCTGGATTACTGAGTGAGTGATCCCTGGATTACTGAGTGAGTGAGTGATCCCTGGATTACTGGGTGAGAGTGTGAGTGAGAGTGTGAGTGAGTGAGTGATCCCTGGATTACTGGGTGAGAGTGTGAGTGATCCCTGGATTACTGAGTGAGTGAGTGAGTGATCCCTGGATTACTGAGTGAGTGAGTGATCCCTGGATTACTCGGTGAGAGAGTGAGTGAGTGAATGAGTGAGTGATCCCTGGATTACTGAGTGAGTGATCCCTGGATTACTGAGTGAGTGAGTGATCCCTGGATTACTGGGTGAGAGTGTGAGTGAGAGTGTGAGTGAGTGAGCCCTGGATTACTGGATGAGTGAGTGAGTGAGCGTGTGAGCGAGTGAGTGAGTGAGCCCTGGATTACTGAGTGAGTGAGTGATCCCTGGATTATTGAGTGAGTGAGTGATCCCTGGATTACTGGATTACTGAGCGAGTGGTCGCTGGATTACTGAGTGAGTGAGTGATCATCGGATTACTGGATTACTAAGTGAGTGATCCCTGGATTACCGGATTGCCGAGTGAGTGATCCCTGGATTACTGAATGAGTGAGTGACCCCTGGGTTACTGGATTACTAAGTGAGTGATCCCTGGATTACTGGGTTACTGAGCTAGTGATCCCTGGATTACTGGATTATTGAGTGAGTGATCCCTGGGTTATTGGATTACTAAGTGAGTTATCCCTGGATTACTGGATTACTGAGTGAGTGATCCCTGGATTACTGAGTGAGTGAGCGATCCCTGAGTTACTGGATTACTAAGTGAGTGATCTCTGGATTACTGGATTACTAAGTGAGTGATCCCTGGGTTACTGAATTACTGAGTGATCCCTGGATTACTAGATTACTAAGTGAGTTATCCCTGGATTACTGGGGTGCAAGCAATGAACCCAACATCACCCAGCATTGACTATCGGCGGCTCCCTGCGGGCCCCGGACTCCGCTCCTTTTGCTCCGGGATTCAAGGCTGGATGGTTCGGTGTATTACAGAGGGAGATCAGGGAACTTCGTGGGAGCCCGTGTCTGTCTCGTTCACTCCTGCCTGAGAGCCCAAACGGCTCGACCTGTAAACCCAAGAAATCAAGGATGTCGAGTCTTGTTGAGTCTCCAGTTAATTTGCTCTCAAATAAAAATTACAGGATATTTGCAAAACAAACATCACTTCATTCCAATATACTTGTGCTGAGGGTGATTCGAATCGTTCTGCCTTCTCATTCTAAATTCCCGTCTGCTTCTCTCTGCCCCTTGCAGAGGTCAAACTGATATTCACCATCGAAAAGCTGGTTTAAGTAAAACGCCCAAACCATTTCCTATCCCACATCAATTTATCAATGATTATAATTGCTGCTAAATATTATTAATTGCCTGAAAGAGCGCCGCAGAAAATAAATAAAAGGTAACCTGGGAACCGCGGCCAGAGGTGCTCAACATGTCGGCGCTGTGATTTTCCTGTACTCTTCAACTTTAAAACATTTATTCACCGAGAAATACAGCGTCCTTTGAGAACTTGAGACAATGTTCTTCCAGAAATAGGTTCGCCGGGAGGATTGAAGGAGCATCTTAAATTCGAATGATGTACAAGGGGACATCTTCTCTCTCCAGAACCCCACACTTCGCTGCCTTCAGATTTATATATATATATGTATATACATATATATATATATACACACACACACACACACACACACACACATATATATATAGTACTAATATATGTGTATATTGTACATATATATATACATATATATAGTACTTATATATATGTGTATGTGTATTGTACTTATATATATAAGTACTATATATATATGTATGTGTGTGTAGTGTACTTATATACATATATATAGTACTTATATATGTATTCTACACATATATATATTGTACTTCATTGGCTATAAAGCGCTTTGAGACGTCCGGTGGTCGTGAAATGCTCGATATAAATGTGTCTTTCTTTCTATATATTTGAAATCAGGAGTATAGATGATCATTGGTACATTGTAGTATATCATCGGATTGCCTAATTCTCCTTTTGAGTGTCCTACCTTTAAACAGTTGAGATGATTTATAGGAAACCCAGATCAAGGGTTTAGCTGTCTACAGATCGGGTTTGCCCCAGGTTGGGTTGTCTGGGATGGTGTAAAGCGTCAGTGTGTGTTTTACCGGTTGAAATATCTCTCTCTCTATACATAATATATAAAGTTAGCTAACTCCATTACCATGACATTCTAGATGCCCTAATGTCATGTGCCTTGGCAGTTCAGGAGAAAGTAACACTTGCATAGGTACATGATGGAGAAGGAAAGTGGATGGTGATGGGGGCGAGAGATAGTTCTACATAGAAGCTGGGCAAAGCGGCGTACCAAAGCGCTCCTCACAGAGTGAAATCCATACTTCAAAGCTGGAATGTCTCCTAGCCCTCCCGCATCGAAGCGCTGGGAATGACAGGAGGGTCCCTCTTGTGATATTATGTCCAACAAAAAAAAATCTAATGAGATTCGCACCAGAGGAATGGAAAACAGAAGGCGTTTGAGCAACTGCCTCGGATGCACCGATTAGCAAACAGATTCGGTCACCAGAACCGGCCACACATTGATGGAATTCACTGCTTCCCATTTACAGGGTGCGAAAAATGCCAAATATTTCCTCTGGCGGACCGTGACTTTAACTTTGAACGAGCCCGGTTAGAAAGGACTTAAACCCCCCTTCCTGTCTTAAAGCTCTCCTTGTCCCCACTATCATTACACAGATTGGGGGGTGAGCTAAGATCGGGATTTACATTCTCTGCACGCAAACTGTCCATATACCCCCCCACACCCCACACACACACACACAGACAAGACTTTACCTTGTGCACTGGGGCGACCGGTCCGAGAGAATGTCTCTGTATTCGCCGCTCCAGTCCCATCGCAGCGACAAGTGCAAGGAACAGGATTGCTAATGGGAGCAATGCAGCAACCACAGAGGAAGGTGATCCGTTCAGTTACTAGTCAATGATCAGAGCGGGGCTCCTGCTCTTCCTCCCGCCAACACAGAGCACCGTGCTGGTCCTTTCTTTGCGCTAATGATTCAGACAGAGCGCCACCATCGCTTTCCCCCGAGTGCTGGTCTTCCTCGGGTAGGTGAGACCCAGAGAGCTAGGCATTTCACATCTCATTCCCCCTCCTTCCTCTCTCTCTCCACTCCCTCCTCCTCCTCCTCCCTCCTCCTTGCTTTAAAAAAACACACAAGAGCTGGGCTGTCTTGTCTTGGTCGAAGAAATCCTCGGAATAACTCCACAGTTTATAAAAATGTATGAGCTGAGCAGCGTGTCCTGCTGACACTCCTGAACTGCTGGTGTTCAGTCTCCACAGCGAGGATTCCTCCCCTGACAGCTCTCATTGGCCTGCTGAAGAAGGAATATCCGGCTCTCGGTAATTAATGCCAGCTCCTTCATCAAATGTGTGTGTGAGAGAGAGACACACACACCAGCAACTTTGCAATGCAGACAGTGGGCAGTAAGGTCGCTGCGGACTATCGCCCGGAATGTACAGCACCCTCCTGTTGACTATTGCTGCATCACACACTCACACACAGGCACACTCACACACTCAAACACAGGCACTCAAACACAGGCACACTCTCACACACACACTCAAACACAGGCACAGTCACACACTCAAACTCAGGCACACTCACACACAGGCGCACACATACTTAAACACAGGCACACTCACACACGCACACTCAAACACAGGCACACACTCACACATACACAGACACTCAAACACAGGCACATTCACACACACTCAAGCACAGGCACACTCATACACAGGCACATGCAAACACAGGCACACTCACACACTCAAACACAGGCAGTCACACACTCACACACAGGCACACTCACACACAGGCACACACTCACACACAGGCACACTCACACACTCAAACACAGACACACTCACAATTCAAACACAGGCAAACACACACACACACAGACACACTCATACCCACACACAGACACACTCAAACACAGGCACACTTACATACATACTCAAACACAGGCACACTCACACACACACAGACACACTCACATACCCATACACAGACACACACACACTCAAACACAGGCACACTCAAACACAGGACACTCACGCACACGCTCAAACACAGGACACTCACATACTCAAACACAGGCACACTCATACACTCATGCACAGGCACTCAAACACAGGCACACACACACACACTCAAACACAGGCACACTCATACACAGGCACACTCAAACCCAGGCACAGTCACACACTCAAACACAGGCACACTCACACACAGGCACACACACACTAAAACACAGGCACACTCACACACAGGCACACTCACACACTCAAACACAGACACACTCACACACACACTCACACACTCAAACACAGACACATACACAGGCACTCAAACACAGGCACACTCACACACACACTCAAACACATACACAGGCACACTCAAACACAGGCACACTTACATACTCAAACACAGGCACACTCACACACTCAAACACAGGCACACTCACACACTCAAACACAGATACTCAAACACAGGCAGACTCACACACACTCAGACACAGGCACACTCAAACACAGGCACACTCAAACATAGGCACACTCAAACACAAGCACACTCACAAACTCAAACACAGGCACAATCACGCACTCTCACACAGGCACACTCAAATACAGGCACACACACACTCAAACACAGGCACACACACATTCAAACACAGGCACACTCAAACACAGACACATACACAGGTCCTCAAACACAGGCACACTCAAACACAGGCACAGTGACACACTCAAACACAGGCACACTCACACACAGGCACACACACATACTAAAACACAGGCACACTCACACACAGGCACACTCACACACTCAAACACAGGCACACTCACACACACACTCGCACACTCAAACACAGACAAATACACAGGCACTCAAACACAGGCACACTCACACACACACTCAAACACATACACAGGCACACTCAAACACAGGCACACTCACACACTCAAACACAGGCACACTCACACACTCAAACACAGGCACACTCACTCACACACTCAAACACAGGCAGACTCACACACACTCAGACACAGGCACACTCAAACACAGGCACACTCAAACATAGGCACACTCAAACACAAGTACACTCACAAACTCAAACACAGGCACAATCACGCACTCAAACATAGGCACACTCACACACAAGCACACACACACTCAAACACAGGCACACTCACACACTCAAACACAGGCACACTCAAATACAGGCACACACACACTCAAACACAGGCACACACACATTCAAACACAGGCACACTCAAACACAGGCACACACACACTCAAACACAGGCACACTCACATACTCAAATACAGGCATACTCAAACACAGGACACTCACACACACGCTCAAACACAGGCACACTCCCACACTCAAACACAGGCACACTCAAACACAGACACATACACAGGCACTCAAACACAGGCACACTCACACACACACACTCAAACACTGGCACACTCATACACAGGCACACTCAAACACACACACGCTCACACACACACTCAAACACAGGCACACTCACACACACACTCAAGCACAGGCACACTCATACACAGGCACACGCAAACACAGGCACACTCACACACTCAAATACAGGCACAGTCACACACTCAAACACAGGCACATTCACACACAAACACAGGCACACTCACACACAGGCACACTCACACACTCAAACACAGGCACACTCACACACATACTCACACACTCAAACACAGACACTCAAACACAGGCAGACTCACACACACTCAGACACAGGCACACTCATACACAGGCATACTCAAACACAGGCATACTCACAAACTCAAACACAGGCACAATCGCGCACTCAAACATAGGCACACTCACACACAAGCACACACACACTCGCAGGCACACTCACACACTCAAACACAGGCACACTGAAATACAGGCACACACACACTCAAACACAGGCACACACACATTCAAACACAGGCACACTCAAACACAGGCACACACACACTCAAACACAGGCACACTCACATACTCAAATACAGGCATACTCAAACACAGGACGCTCACACACACACTCAAACACAGGCACACTCACACACTCAAACACAGGCACACTCAAACACAGACACATACACAGGCACTCAAACACAGGCACACTCACACACACACTCAAACGCAGGCACACTCATACACAGGCACAGTCACACACTCAAACACAGGCACACTCACACACTCAAACACAGGCACACTCACACACAGGATCACTCACACACTCAAACACACACACACACACTCAAACACAGGCTCACACACACACTCGAGCACAGGCACACTCATACACAGGCACACGCAAGCACAGGCACACTCACACACTCAAATACAGGCACAGTCACACACTCAAACACAGGCACACACACACAAACACAGGCACACTCACACACAGGCACACTCACGCACTCAAACACAGGCACACTCACACACATACTCACACACTCAAACACAGACACTCAAACACAGGCAGACTCGCACACACTCAGACACAGGCACACTCATACACAGGCACACTCAAACACAGGCACACTCACACTCAAACACAGGCACAATCATGCATTCAAACACAGGCACACTCACACACAAGCACATTTACACACTCAAACACAGGCACACTCAAATACAGGCACATACACACTCAAACACAAGCACGCACACATTCAAACACAGGCACACTCACATACTCAAATACAGGCATACTCAAACACAGGACGCTCACACACACACTCAAACACAGGCACACTCACACACTCAAACACAGGCACACTCAAACACAGACACATACACAGGCACTCAAACACAGGCACACTCACACACACACTCAAACACAGGCACACTCATACACAGGCACAGTCACACACTCAAACACAGGCACACTCACACACTCAAACACAGGCACACTCACACACAGGATCACTCACACACTCAAACACACACACACACACTCAAACACAGGCTCACACACACACTCGAGCACAGGCACACTCATACACAGGCACACGCAAGCACAGGCACACTCACACACTCAAATACAGGCACAGTCACACACTCAAACACAGGCACACACACACAAACACAGGCACACTCACACACAGGCACACTCACGCACTCAAACACAGGCACACTCACACACATACTCACACACTCAAACACAGACACTCAAACACAGGCAGACTCGCACACACTCAGACACAGGCACACTCATACACAGGCACACTCAAACACAGGCACACTCACACTCAAACACAGGCACAATCATGCATTCAAACACAGGCACACTCACACACAAGCACATTTACACACTCAAACACAGGCACACTCAAATACAGGCACATACACACTCAAACACAAGCACGCACACATTCAAACACAGGCACACTCACATACTCAAATACAGGCATACTCAAACACAGGACGCTCACACACACACTCAAACACAGGCACACTCACACACTCAAACACAGGCACACTCAAACACAGACACATACACAGGCACTCAAACACAGGCACACTCACACACACACTCAAACACAGGCACACTCATACACAGGCACAGTCACACACTCAAACACAGGCACACTCACACACTCAAACACAGGCACACTCACACACAGGATCACTCACACACTCAAACACACACACACACACTCAAACACAGGCTCACACACACACTCGAGCACAGGCACACTCATACACAGGCACACGCAAGCACAGGCACACTCACACACTCAAATACAGGCACAGTCACACACTCAAACACAGGCACACACACACAAACACAGGCACACTCACACACAGGCACACTCACGCACTCAAACACAGGCACACTCACACACATACTCACACACTCAAACACAGACACTCAAACACAGGCAGACTCGCACACACTCAGACACAGGCACACTCATACACAGGCACACTCAAACACAGGCACACTCACACTCAAACACAGGCACAATCATGCATTCAAACACAGGCACACTCACACACAAGCACATTTACACACTCAAACACAGGCACACTCAAATACAGGCACATACACACTCAAACACAAGCACGCACACATTCAAACACAGGCACACTCACACACAGTCATACTCATACTCAAACACAGGCACACTCACACACTCAAACACAGACACACTCACACTCACACCCACAGGTATGGAGCCTCCCACTCCCAGGCATAAGCGGTCTCTTTCTCATATACTGACGCACTCACAGGCACAGGGATATTACCATCACAGGCATAGCTCTGCCTCTCACACACTGACACATAGTGTCAGCTGTGACTCAGTGGGTCTTCTGTGTCAGAAGATTGTGGGTTCAAATCCCACTCCAAAGTCCTGAGCTCAAAGTCTCGGCTGACCAGCGCAGTACCGAGGGAGCGCTGCATTGTCAGAGGTGCCGTCTTTCAGATGAGACATTGAACCGAGGCCCCATTTTGCCTTTCAGGTTAATGTTAAAGGTTTTGAAGAAGAGCAGGGTAGTTCTCCCTGATGTCCCGACCATTATTTATCCCTCAACCCAAAATCACTAAAGAAAGATAATCTGGTCATTATCACATTGCTGTATGTGGGAGCTTGCTGCGCGCAAATTGGTTACTGGGTTTCCTACATTATAACAGTGACTACTCTTGAAAAAGTGCTTTATTGGCTGTGAAGTGCCATGAGATGTCCTGAGGTTATGAAAGGCGCTATATAAATGCTTTCTTTCTCCGTACAAGTTCCTACTAGGCATAACTAAGACCGCTGATTTCCACCTCCATAATATCGCCCGTCTCTGTCCTTGTCTCAGCTCATCCATGCCTTTGTTACCTCTAGACTTGACTATTCCAACGCCCTCCTGGCTGGCCCCCCACATTCTACCCTAATCTAGAGGCGATCCAAAACTCGGCTGCCACTATCCTAACTCGCACCAAGTCCCGTTCACCCATCACCCCTGTGCTCGCTGACCTACATTGGCTTCCGGTTAAATAATGCCTCGATTTCAAAATTCTCATCCTTGTTTTCAAAGCCCTCCAACGCCTCGCCCCTCCCTATCTCCTCCAGCCCCACAACCTCCCGAGATGTCTGCACTCCTCTAATTCTGCCCTCTTGAGCATCCCTGATTATAATCGCTCAACCATCGGTGGCCGTGCCTTCTGTTCCCTCGGCCCTAAACTCTCTGCCTCTCTACTTCTCTTTCCTTCTTCAAGACGCTTATTAAAACTTACCTCTTTCACCGAGCCTTTGGTCATCTGCCCTAATTTCTCCTTATGCGGCTCGGTGTCAAATGTTTTGTCTCATAATACTCCTGTGAATAGCCTTGGGACGTTTCACTATGTTGAAGGCGCTATATAAATACAAGTTGTTGTTGTTGTTGTTTTGTGCTTGAGTTATATTAACCTTTGACCTCTGAGAAATAAACTAACCAAAGTCCCTAAAATAAACTTCACTATGGTCACCAAGCGTGGGAATTTCATCTTGGTTCCTTCAACCCTGAGAATTCCCAATTGTTTTCTGTCTGCCAATCTAGCCATGCACATGCAATTGTGTGCGTTTGAGACTGTGCCTGTGTGGTTATGTGTGTAACTATGTCCGTGACTGTGTGATTATATATCATTCGATGTGAGAGCGTGCCTATGCAAATTGTATATGCTTGGTGACCACAGTGAGGTTTATTTTAGGGACTAGGTACCTGCGACAGACTGTGAGCTAATCAGTCCCCCAAATATAATGAGAAATTGGATTATCATCTGCACTACTCTACTATTCCAATATATATACATATATATATACATATTACTTTGTGTTAAGAAACTAAATGCATTCAGAGTGAACAAATGTAATGAATCTGAAAATATAAGCACTGATATTTAGTTCAAACCGAAGGACAGTATCCATGAACCAAAACTGATGAAGAAAGTACCCTCACAAAATTAAGAGGGGAGTGTGATTGAAGTGATTCGTATTATTGTTTCGTTCAACTCGCCTCTGAGTCGTTAGGTTGTGGGTTCAAGTCCCACTCCAGAGACTTAACCACAGAAATCTAAGATGACACTCCAGTGCAGTGCTGATGGAGTGCTGCACTGTTGGAGGTGCTGTCTTTAAGATGAGACATTAAACCGAGACCCCTACTGCTCGCGCAAGTGGACGTAAAAAATTCTATGGCACTATTTCAAAGAAGAGCAGGGGAGTTATTCCCAGTGTCCTGGCCAATATTTATCCCTCAATCAACATCACTAAAGCAGATTATCTGGTTATTATCACATTACAGTTTATGGGAGCTTGCTGTGTGCAAATTGGCTGTTGCGTTTCCTACATTACAACAGTGACTACACTCCAAAAATGACTTAATTGGCTGTAAAGCACTTTGGTGGCCATAAAAGGTGCTATAGAAATGCAAGTCTTTCTTTTTACAACAATTGGGCAGTTAGTGACGTATCCTAAATTAAACATTGGTTCGTTTATTTCTCAGAGGCCAAAGGTTCCGATAACTCGCTGCACAGAAAGTCTGGTAGGAACATGTACAGGGAAAAGAAGCATTTATATAGCGTCTTTCATGACCTCAGGTCATTCCAAAGCACTTTACAGCCAATGAAGTACTCTTGAAGAGTAATCACTGTTGTAATGTAGGAAACGTAGCAGTCAATTTGCGCACAGCAAGCTCCCACAAACAGCAATGTGATAATGACCAGCTCATCTTTCTTTGTGATTGATTGAGGGATAAATATTGGTCAGAACATCAGGGAGAACTCCCCTGCTCTACTTTGAAACAGTGGATCTTTAATATTAAACGGAGAGGCTAGACGAGGCCTCAGTTTAATGTCTCATCCAAAAGACAGCACCTCCGATAGTGCAGCACTCCCTCAATACTGCGCTAGAGTGTCAGCTTGGATTTTATGCTCAAGGCTCTGGAGTGGAGCTTAGAACCCACAAAATTTTGATTCTGAGGTGAGAGTGCTGCCCACTGAGCCATAGCTGCCACAGGGTGCAAAGGCTGCAGGAGATACCAGTAAAAAACCTAAGAACATAAGAAATAGGAGCAGGAGGAAGGCCATACAGCCCCTCCGCCATCTAATACGATCATGGCTGATCCAATCATGGACTCAGCTCCACTTCCCTGCCTGCTCCCCATAACCCCATATTCCTTTATCGATTAACAAACTGTCTATTTCTGTCTTAAATTTATTCAATGTCCCAGCTTCCACAGCTCTCTGAGGCAGCGAATTCCACAGATCCACAACCCTCTGAGAGAAGAAATTTCTCCTCATCTCAGTTTTAAATGGGCGGTCCCTTATTCTAAGATTATGCCCCCTAGTTCTAGTCTCCCCTATCAGCGGAAACATCCTCTCTGCATCCACCTTGTCAAGCCCCCTCATAATCTTATACGTTTCGATAAAATCACCTCTCATTCTTCAGAATTCCAATGAGTAGAGGCCCAACCTACTCAACCTTTACTCATAAGTCAACCCCCTCATCTCTGGAATTAACCTAGTGAACCTTCTCCAAACTTCCTCCAAAGCAAGTATATCCTTTCGTAAATATGGAAACCAAAACTGCACGCAGCATTCCAGGTGTGGCCTTACCAATACCTTATATCGCTGTAGCAAGACTTCCCTGCTTTTATACTTCATCCCCTTTGCAATAAAGGCCAAGATTCCATTGGCATTCCTGATCTGACCTGTAAGTAGGTAGAAGTTCGATGAAGTCCCTCAGAAAAAAAAGCACCAAAAAAGTGTCAGAGGTCTTAAAAATATTGCTACTTCACTGCTCAGCTTGTGTGGATTTTCAAAGGCACATAAAGACAAAAATCCATGTGCTTTACAACAGTCTGACATTCTCCATGACATGGATTCTGCACAACTTCCACACACACACACCGATCCAGTGCAGTTGCTGCAGAAACACGATACAAGGGCGCCCCCTTACTGCGACCAGCTCTGTCTCTCTCCAGCTATTTAACATGTGCACTTTGCAAACAAGGAGGTGTTGCACCTGCCTTCCTGCAATCCTTTGCTCATTCCCTCTTCTAATTGTCTTCTTTTATTTTACTTGCTTTTCTCATTCCATTTGTCTCATCCCCTGTGCTGTTCATACACTTCCCTCTCTGAACTGACACGGTGTGCAACTCCAGCATGGTTCAAAACTGGTTTGCAAAATACACACAGGGCTGGGGGCTCTGTTCCACACGAGGGCCCATCTTAAATGCTCCTTTCTTCAAGTCAAATGTTTAGGGATGAGCGATTCTTCACTCCCCTCACTCGGACCTGTGAGGAAGCAGCGAAAAGCATTGCAAATATAATCCTGGAGTGATGTCACAGGATTTCAGGTAACTGATTGGTTGGTAAAGGTCACACCGTTTTTTTTCCCTTCAAGATAGGGGCCGGGGTTATATAGCTGGTTAGGGATAAAGCAGGAGCTAGCAGAGTAGTACTAGTTAATACCATATTAAATTAGTAACTGTTAATGATATCTGTTAATAACTTGAATTAGATACATATTAGTCTTAAGTTTCTGTATAGTAATTAATAGTTTATTAAATAGAGGCATGGCAGGGCAGCTCAGTCTTGTGGAATGTACTTCCTGCGCCATGTGGGAAATCCAGGATGCTTCCCGTGTCCTGGACAAACACACATGCAGGAAGCTGTCGTCAGCTGGAGCAACTCGAGCTCCGGGTTTCGGAGTTTGAGCAGCAGCTGGCATCACTGCGGTGCACCCGCGAGGCTGAGACTTTTGTGCATAGCATGTTTCAGGAGGTGATCACCCCGCAGCTTAAGAATGTGCAGCCAGAGAGGGAATGGGTGACCGCCAGACAGAAAAGGAGGACTAGGCAGGTGGCGCAGGAGTCCTCTGTGTCCTTAATGAGTGCCTCTTCGTTCTTGGCCAGCAGTGGGGTGGGTCCTTGGGTGCTTGGGCCGTAGGTGGACTTGACTGCACTGAAGAACCCGTGGTTGTCGGCCAACTGCTGGATCTCCTGTGCTTTCTCCACCCACTAACTATTCTTTAGGTCACAGGTTTTTTGTTGGACCTCGACCTTCAGCTGACAGCAGAGCAATTTTGCTGCTCCCGAATTGGGTTGCTGCTTTAGGTTCAGAAATGCCTTGTGCTTCCGGCTTATTAGTTCCTGGATCTCCTGGTCATTCTCGTCAAACCAGACTTGGTGTTTCCTGGTTGTGTGACATAGCGTCTCTTCACAGGCGCTGGTTTTGGAGGCCTTTGAGCAGACCAAGAGCTGTGGGCACTCTGCGGCTCAGGGTCATCGAGGGTCGCCAGGTTGGCACTGAGGCGCTGGCTGTATAGGGCTTTCTTAACTGGGTCTTTGAGTGCCCCGGCGTTGATTTTTCTGTGGCATTGTTTCTGTTGCTGTTGCTGTTTTGGGGCTATATTGATGTTAATGACGGATCAGATCAGGCGGTGGTCCATCCAGCAGTCGTCAGCTCCTGTCATGGTACGGGTGATGCGCACATCCTTGCGGTCCCTCGCTCGGACGATGATGTAGTCGAGCAGATGCCAGTGCTTGGAGCGAGGGTGTTGCCATGATGCCTTATACTTGTCCCTCTGATTGAACAAGGTGTTAGTGATGACAAGGTCCATGTTCTGGACATTTTGTCAGGAGCATGGTACCGCTGGAGTTGGTTTTCCTTACCCACTCTCTGCCGATCACGCCTCCCCAGAGGTCCATGTGCTTACCAACTCTGGCATTGAAGTCACCAAGGAGGATTGGTTTGTCGTCCGTAGGGACTCGGGACAAGGATTGTTTGAGACTGTAGTAGAATTCGTCTGGTCTCATCTGTTGCGTCGAGTGTTGGGGCGTACAGGCTGATAACTGGTTCTGGGCTCGGGTGAACCAGAGAGTCAGGAGACGTTTGCTTATCCCACAGTGGGAGTCTCTGAGGCGGCCCACCAGCTCGTCCTTAATAGCGAAACCGATTCCGTGGAAGCGGCGTTCTTCCTCTGGTTTGCCTTTCCAGAAGAAGGTGTAACATCCACCTTGTTCTTTGAGCTGGCCGTCCCCTGCCCGCCGTGTCTCACTTAGGGTGGCGATGTCGACGTCGATGCGTCTGAGTTCCCGGGCAATGATAGCGTGCGGCGTTCCAGTCTGTCGCTGTTGGGATTGTCTATGAGGGTTCTGACGTTCCAGGTCTTGAACTTCATTTTGAACGGTGGAAGATGCCATGCGTGAGTTCTTTTAATGTGGGGTGGTCGTTGCACACCGCCTACCACACGGGCTTAGCTGAGCAAGGGGGTCGGAGATGACTGGAGACCAGGCACTGCTATATGGGCCTAATTGCCTACGGCGAGATGGGAGCCGTAAGCTCGGTGCTGAGCAGCATCTTCAGGAGAGGCGTGGTGGGAGATCTGAGGTGTGATGAGGGGTGGGGATGCGGGACGCTGAAGCCCTGCTCCATTTTAGATTATCGAGGGGTCGTGAGCGAAGTCAGAGTGGCCGCCGCCATTACCCGCACCACGTGCCCGCCACCGTTACCCGTACCAGGTGCCCGACAGTGGCTCCACCATTGCTCCTCCAGCTGCTTTCGCCTCCACAGGTTGGGCTGCCGGCCGAAGGGACTGGGGGCAGGCATTGGACCAGCCAAAGGGACTTCGGGGCCGGCATTGGACCGGCCCCGAGTTTGCCGAAGGGACGCCGAAGGACGCCGTCAGATTGGGAGGTGTAGGAAAGAGTTCAGACCTCGGGTGATTTGTTCCAAATCCTCAGAATCCAGAGAGGGAGCGAGTTCACCCATCGGACCTCTTCGCAGCACCAACAACCTCCTGGACTTCTCCAAGGTCCTGTAGTAGCTCCAGATTCGAGCTGCCTCCTGTTGTCAGGGAGACGCTTATGTTGACTTGACTTGAGCCTGGCACCAGGGAGGCAACATACCATCCTGGAGTTACGTCTGTGGCCGCAGAAACACATGTCTGCTCCCCTGACTATCGATCCCCTACCACTATTGATCTTGCACTATTTTTCCTCCTCACCTTATGCAGCTGAGCCATCCGTGTTGCAATGGACTTGGCTCTGGCTGTACTCCCCAGAGAAACCATCGCCCTCGCCAGTACTAAGAACCGAATACTGATTAGAGAGCACGATGTACACAAAGGACTCCTGCACTATCTGCCCATTCAGGATCCGCTGGAAGGAGCACTTCGAAGATCTCCTTAATTGAGACTCTGCCTTTGATACGAGTGTCCTCAACTCCATCCCGCAGCATGCTACCCACCACCATCTCAGCAAAATCCCAGCCCTGCACGAGGTAGAAAAGGCCATCCTCCAGCTCAAGAACAACAACACCTCAGGAGCAGATGGAATCCCCACCAGGGCACTAAAGTATGGCGGAGAAGCACTATTGGCATGTATGCATGACCTCATCTCTCTTATCTGGAAGGAGGTGAGCATGCCAGGAGATCTCAGAGATGCCGTAATTGTGACCATTTTCAAAAAAGGGGACAAGTCCAACTGCGGTAACTACAGAGGAATCTCCCTGCTGTCATCGCAAGAATCCCCCTCAATCGTCTTCTCCCTGTGGCTGAAGAGCTCCTCCCAGAGTCACAATGCGGATTCCGTCCACTGAGGGGTACAACTGACATGATCTTCACCGCGCGACAACTACAAGAGAAATGCAGGGAACAGCACCAACCCTTGTACATGGCCTTCTTTGACCTCACTAAGGCCTTTGACACTGTCAACCGTGAGGAACTATGGAGCGTCCTCCTCCATTTCGGCTGCCCCCAGAAGTTTGCTACCATCCTCCGCCTGCTCCACGACAACATGCAGGCCGTGATCCTGACCAATGGATCCACCACAGACCCAATCCACGTCCGGGCCGGGGTCAAGCAGGGCTGTGTCATCGCACCAATGCTCTTCTCGATCTTCCTCGCTGCAATGCTCCATCTCACTTCAACAAGCTCCCCGCTGGAGTGGAAGTAAACTATAGAACCAATGGGAACCTGTTCAACCTTCACCGCCTCCAGGCTAAATCCAAGGTCGAACTACAGTACGCGGATGACACTTGCGTCTGCGCACACACAGAGGCTGAACTCCAAGCCATCGTCAACACCTTCACCGAGGCATACGAAAGCATGGGCCTTACTAAACATCCGTAAGACAAAGGTCCTCTACCAACATGATCCCGTCACACAGCACTGTCCCCCGGTCATCAAAATCCATGGCACGGCCATGGACAATGTGGACCATTTTCCATACCTCAGGAGCCTACTATCAGCAAGGGTAGACATGGATGACGAGGTCCAACACTGCCTCCAGGGTGCCAGCGCAGCCTTCGGTCGCATGAGGAAGTGAGTGTTTGAAGACTAGGACCTCAAATTCTGCACCAAGCTTATGGTCTACAGGGCAGTAATGACACTCGCCCTCCTATATGGCTCAGAGACATGGACCATATACAGCAGACATCTCAAAGTACTGGAGAAGTACCACCAGCGCTGCCTCTGCAAGATCCTGCAAATCCCCTGCGAGGACAGACGCACCAACGTCAGTGTTTCGATCAGGCCAACATCCCCAGCATCAAAGCACTGACCACGCTCGACCAGCTCCATTGAGCGGACCATAGTGCCTGCATGCCCGACACGAGATTCCACAAGCAAGCGCTCTACTCTGAACTCCAACACGGCAGGTGAGCCCCAGGTGGGCAGAGGAAACATTTCAAGGACACCCTCAAAATCTCCTTGACCAAATGCAACATCACCACCGGCACCTGGGAATCCCTGGCCCAAGACCACCCAAAATGGAGGAAGAGCATCCAAGAGGGCGCTGAGCACCTCAAGTCTTGTCGCCGAGAGCATGCAGAAATCAAGCGCAGATAGCAGAAAGAGCGTGCGGCAAACCAGACTCCCCACCCACCCTTTCCTTCAACCACTGTCTGCCCCACCTATGATGGAGACTGATAAAGTGGAAGCAAGTCTTCCTCGATTCTGAGGGACTGCCTGCCAGGGTCAAGGATATAACTAAGTGGCTGCAGAGCATTCTGAGGGGGAGGATGAACAGCCAGAATTCGTGGTCCATATTGGTACCAACTATGTAGGTAGAAAGAGGGATGTGGTCCTGCAGGCTGATTTTAGGGAGCTACGAAAGAGATTAAAAAGCAGGACCTCAAAGGTAGTAATCTCCAGATTACTCCCGATGCCATGCACAAGTGAGTAGAGAAATAGGAGGATAGAGCAGATGAATGCATGGCTGGGGAGACGGTGCAGGAGGGAGGGTTGTAGATTCCTGGGGCATTGGGACCGGTTCTGGGGGAGTTGGGACCTGTACAGGCCATATAGGTTGCACCTCAACACGGCCGGAACCAATATCATCGTGGGGAGGTTTGCTAGTGCTATTGGGGAGGGTTTATATTAATTAGGCAGGGGGATGGGCGCCAGGATGACATTAGAAAGGGGAAGTAAAGAGCTCAAAGGCAGAGAGCACAACATTAAGAAGTAAACAATTTAGGTGGGGTCCAACTAAGAGAGAATACAGGATGGTCTAAGATGGGTTTACAGCATATGTATGTGAACGCTCGAAGTGTAGTAAACAAGGTAAGTGAGCTGCAGGCACAAACAGCCACATGGGAATATGATGTTGTGGCAATAACTGAGACCTGGCTCAAAGAGCAGGATTGGATATTAGATATTCCTGGATTTAAGATGTTCAGGAAAGATATTTAAGAGATGGTTGGATGGGAACTTAAAGTGTCGTAACCTGCAGGATTACGGACCTAGAACTGGTAATTGGGATTAGACTGGATAACCTTTTGTTGGCCGGCGCAGATATAATGGTAAGTACTGCAGGGAATCAAATATGGCCAGGGTAATCTCCTGGACTAGTTTCGATCACCTGGATGGGTCGGAGAGGAATTTTCCCATATTTGTTTCTCCCTAAATTGGCCTGGGTTTTTATCTGGTTTTTGCCTCTCCCAGGAGATCACATGGCTCCAGTTGGGGTGGAGTGTAAAATGTTTCAGTGTAAGGGGTGACGCAGTTGTGTGAGGCGGACTGGTTGGGCTGGGTGCTCTTTGCCTTTCCGTCATTGTTCATAGGTTTATATGTAACCTTCAAGGCTGCTGACCGAGGGCCGGGCAGCTCTTTGTCGGCCGGCGCGGACACGATGGGCCGAAATGGCCTACTTCTGCGCTGTAAATTTCTATGTTTCTATGTTTTGAAGATAGGAAATGGTATGGCAGTAGTCATTAAGGAGAATCTTAGTGCTGGAGAGGGAGGATGTTCTGGAGGGGGTCAAGGACAGAATCTAGATGGCTAGAGTTAAGAAATAATAGAAGTGTCATTACACTAGGATCATAGAATCATAGAAATTTACAGCACGGAAGGAGGCCATTCGACCCATCGTGTCCCCGGCGGCCGACCAAGAGCTATGCAGCCTAATCCCACTTTCCAGCTCTTGGTCCGTAGCCCTGTAGGTTACAGCACTTTAAGTGCACATCCAAGTATTTTTTAAATGTGGTGAGGCTTTCTGCCTCTACCACCCTTTCAGGTAGCGAGTTCCAGACTCCCACTACTAGGAGTATTCAGACCACCAAATAGCAGGAAAGATCTAGAGAAGCAAATTTGCAGTGAAATTACAGCAGAGAGGTGCAAGAACTATAGGGTACCAATAATGGAGGACTTCAACAATCCTAATATAGACTGGGATTGTAACAGTGAGAAGGGGAAGAATGTCTGAAGTGTGTTCAGGAGAACTTTCTTGATCAGTATGTTTCCGGCCCGACGAGGGAGGAGGCATTGCTGGATCTGGTTCTGAGGAGTGAGGCAGGTCAAGTGGAGCAAGTGTCAGTCAGTGAACATTTAGGGAACAGTGAGCATAGTATCATAAGGTTTAGATTAGCTGCGGAAAAGGACAGGGAGCAATCTAAAGTAAATGTGTTTAACTGGGGGAAGGCCAATTTCAGTGGGATAGGAACGGATCTGGCCCGGGAACTGGAATCAAAGATTGGCAGGCACAACTGTAATGGAACAATGGGCTGCCTTTAAAGAGGAAATCGTTCAGGTACAGTCGAGGTACATTCCCACTCGGGGGAAAGGGAGGGCAACTGAAGCCAGAGCTCCCTGGATGACGAAACAGAGAATATGATGAAGCAGAAAAAGAGTGCGTATGACAGATGTCAGGTCGAAAATTCAGGCTATATATGGAACGGTCAGAGAAGAAGTGAAACAGAAAATAAGAGGGGGCAAAGAGAGGGTATGAGAATAGAATGGCAGCTAACATAAAAGGTAATTCAAAAGTCTTTGATAGGCATATAAATAGTAAAAGGGTAGTAAGAGGAGGGGACCAAACAGAGGCAGAGGGTATGGCAGAGGTGGTAAATGAGTATTTTGCATCTGTCTTCACCAAGGAAGAAGATGCTGCCATTGACATCGTGAAGCAGGAGGTAGTGGAGAAACTTGATTGGATACAAATTGATAAAGAAGAGGTATTAGAAAGGCTGGCTGTTGTCAAAATCTCGACCTCCGAAAAGAATGACTCCGACACTTACAGCTGCGGTAGAAGTTTCCTTTTTAATTTACTTGCTCGCAAGGGGTAGGTCACACTCAGTCAAGGGCTAAGTGAACACCTCCGAAATGGTTCAGTTTAACAAGATATTTATACAGTAAAACCAAAGTTCTGGCCTCTCCCTGTGTATTGCTCTGTCTCACAGTCAGTGAATACAGATAAAGAGTTAATTACTATATCCTGGTCCTGACATGGTATCCAGATATTTCCTTTTGTCAGGGTTATCAGAAAGCCAAACGGCCATTACTCCATGAGTCATAGGTAATGGGCTATCACCTGTCTTGTATTGTGTCAGGATTGTTTCAATTTCCTGGTCAGTTTATCTGTTTGCATCAAATGGATGAGGTCTCGGAAAGAAGATAATGGCTAGAAGATAAGGGTGGGGTGACATGGAACTCCTGTAGTGTAGACAATAGGAGAGCACCATGGGGGGTTACTTGTCTCAGCATGACTTGTCTCCTAGCTGTCTGATGGCCATCAGCCATCTAACAGCAGGTTTAGCTGTTTATGCAAGCTGACTGCTAAAATGCAGAAAGTTCTGGAAGGGCCAGGACTCCATTTTAATCAAAAGGCACACAAATACCATATGGTATCAGCTTAGATAAAATACTTTCCACATTCCCCCATTTTGTCCTTCACAAGGACAACTCAATCCATTCTGATTTTGTACAGTCTCTCCATTTCCATTTCCACACAAGAGCCTTCAGCAGTTGTTGCTACCATAACTCTAGCCGTGGTCTCGGTAGGTAACATAGTTTCTCCCACCCTGGCACAGCAACACTTAATGACGACAAATAATAGATACAGGGCGAAGACTATCAGCAGGAATATGATCAAACCCTGTACCACAGATTTCCCCAGGGCTCCCAACCATCCTGATGTTTTCAGCTAGACTGCCGATATCTTCTGATTTATCTGGGATACACGTACAGCATTCTTCACCTATTAATGCGCATGTTCCTCCCTCCTTGGCTAGGAGATAATCTAAGGCCATACGATTTTGGAGAGCCACTGTTCGAATAGCTACCATTTCGTCATTTATCCCTTCAAAGGCTTGGGAAGTTGCGTTGGCTACTGATTCTACTAAGTTAGCCAGTTCCCGTAACTGCCATTCGGTCGATGCTATTCCATAGGGTGGCACCATTACCTTGAATATTCCGTTTAGCCACGTCAAATCCCGTTTAAATCTGTGGCTTCCATAGGCCTCCCTTAGAGTCCTTACTGATCTGATAAGGGGTACCACATATCCTAAGTAACAGGACCCTGTCCAGTTGGCGGTAACCATGGGTAGGCTTTATGGCCACAAATAAAGTAGGTGCAATTATAGGGCGTCAGCTCCTGGTCCTTTCGCACTATCCCTACTCGAGTGGTCTCACCTTCCCACCCTTCACCCGGGGCTTTGTTATGGACCGTTGTCCAGCCACCAGTTGCTATCTTTCTCTCAGTGGGATTAGTTGTGGCTTGCCATTTAGTCATTTGGGAACACTTGCTGCGTCCCATTTCTGGTCCTTTAGTTTCATTACTCACTAGGCATATTATACCTTCAGGATTTCTTATTCTGGGAGTAATGCTTAGGAAGGGAGGCTGATGGTTATTATCATAATTGGGCTGGTACCATCCCTGGAAATCTGTAAGTTTATACCCTGCCGACCTCCATTCTGTTTGCTCCTTCATTTCTGGCCCCTTAGTTAGTTTTGTCCTGTTTTGCACTGTCAACCATTCTACCATTTCTGATTCGTTAAAGGGGACAGATCTCAGGGGAATACCCCCCCTGGAGTGGACAGGTACATGGGAACATATCCAACAACTCGACAAGTTTCTTTCTTGAGCATACCTATGACTCAGAGCCATAAATACGTTTACGTGCAATTCCCTTCGGTGGCGGGTCTGTACCCCTGGTGTAATCAATAATGTGAAGTAAAACCCTGTCAAGCCCAGCACCATCAGTCCCCATAGTCCATACAGTTCCTTATTCAGTCTTCCTTTTTCTGTTCCTCTGATTCCTTCGTCCCTTCCTCCTGGTCGGGTGCCCGTTTGCAATGGGATGCGTGGATCCATGTTGGTCTTTCCTTTACCTCGATTGCAGTATTGGTCGCCAGCAAGACCTGGTATGGTCCTTCGAATCTTGGCTGTAGACTGCTTTTCCTTTTAAAAATCTTGATGTAAACGAATTCCCCTGGCTCCAGGTTATGACACTTCCCTTCCGCTGGCTTGACTTGGGCTTCCTTTACCTGTGAATGAAAGCTGGAAATACATTTGGTTAGTGCAATACAATAATTCAACATATTTTCCTCCATTTTGTGGATGTCCATTTGTTTTGCAGTAAATGGTGCTGTAAAAGGTAGTCGTTGGGGACGTCACATAACTATCTCATACGGTGACAGGCCTGTTGTTCTGTTGGTTGCAGATCGCATTACCATCAAAGCTAAAGGCAGCAGTTCTGTCCATTTCAGTCCAGTGTCATTGCATAGTTTTGCCAGCTTATTTTTAAGCATTCCATTATATCTTTCAACAAGTCCAGCTGATTGTGGATGATAACTGCAATGAAAACGTTGATTAATCTGTAAAGCTTTACACATTTCTCTTATAACAGTTCCCTTGAAATGTGACCCGTTATCACTAGAAAGCTTAGCAGGGATTCCGAAGCGCGGTACAATTTCTTTTAACAAACATTTAGCAACAGTAGTGGCATCGGCCTTTTTACATGGAAAGGCTTCAATCCATCGAGAGAACACATCTACAATAACTAATACATACTTGAATCCCATACACATAGGTAATTCAATAAAATCCATTTGTAAATGTACAAAAGGCCCGACTGGATTTGGGTGGGAGGCAGATTCTACTTTTTCCGTCTTACCCGGATTCATTGTCTGACAGGTAACACAATTTTCACAGATTTGTTTTGCAATTGCCGAAATACCTGGTGCATACCAAGTTGCCAAAATATAATCTGCCAATCCCCCTTTGCCTGCATGTGTGAACGTATGAACACATCGGGCAATCCATGGAAGTAAGGATCTAGGAGCCACCACGCGGCCGTCATGGTGAACCCATATTCCTTCTGGATTTTTATAACATTGATCCTTCGTCCAGGTCACCACCTCCTCCGTACTGGCCTGTGTCTGAAAGGCCAGCACGTCATTAATAGTGGGTGGCGGGTCTGAGCAATTATTTTTCCTTAGTGGGAACAATGACACCTGCATCCCCCCTTTCGACAGAGCTGCTGACTTAGCTGCATTATCAGCTCTGGCATTCCCAAGTGCCACCTCATTCGACTGGCCTGTATGTGCTTGGCATTTGATAATGGCAAGTTTCAAAGGGCATTGAATGGCTCGCAGGAGATTTTCCACTTGTTCTGCATTTTTGATGGGGGTTCCTGAAGAAGTCAGGTACCCGCGAATCTTCCAAATTTGTCCATAGTCATGTGATACCCCAAAAGCATACCTGGAGTCAGTGTAGATATTAACTGTGTGTCCTTCAGCCAGAATACAGGCTCGAGTTAACGCAAACAATTCGGCTTGTTGGGCTGAAAAGGAGTCTGGAAGAGAGGCTGTTTCGACAACATTAAACTGAGTTACAATTGCATAAGCCGCTCTAGGTTGGCCCCTATCATTTCGTAGGGCTGATCCGTCAACATAGTACACTAGATCAGGGTTACACATTGGTACATCTGTTAAATTGATACGTGGTTTAGTCACTAATTCGGTTACCATTTCACATGAATGGGGTTCGCCGTCGTCTTCCGTGGGGAGTAGAGTGGCTGGATTTAAGGTAGTACATCTTTTGATGATAAGGTTCGGATTTGATAACAGTTCGACCTCGTATTTAGTGGTTCTTGCGGAGGTTAGGTGTTGGGTGGCACATTTAGTAAGTAAAATCTCAACAGAGTGTGGGATATATAAAATGGTCTGATGATTTAGAGTTATTGTCTGAGCCTGTTGCATAGCATAATAAGCTGCTGCCAACAAAGGAAGACATCCTGGTAGTCCGCGTGTTACTGGGTCTAGTTGGGTACTGAAATATGCTACCGGTCGCTGCCTGTCCCCATGTAACTGAGTCAAAACAGATTGTGCAAAACCCGACTTGTGATGCACAAATAAGTTGAATAGCTTAGTGTAATCTGGTAATCCCAAGGCTGGTGCTGAAGTGAGGGACTGCTTAAGACTCTGGAAAGCATTCCGGGATACTTCATTCCACATCCTTCTTTAAGCATTGTGAGAATATAGTACATTCATTCACAGCTCGTAGGTCATGGACACACCTCCATTTGTGTGGGCTTCTGAACTGGACGAATCTGTGTGTTACACGGACTTCTCATTTATGCTTATAGTGATTCACAGATCACAGAATGTAAAGTACTTGTTTTCTAATTTTATTAAAAGGCTTCCAAACCCAAGATTTTTCCAATACACCCAAAATGTTGATCAAGGAGATCACCTGAAATATCTCAAAATCCCAATTCAAATATTGTACTGTCACTCTTTATCAAAAAAAATCCTCTTACTGAGCTAGAAGCTTTTGTACCAAGATTTTACACCAAGGACAATGAAAGTGTACTCCCCCAGCCTGCACCTCGAGAGACCCACAAAGGCTTTTTAAAAAAAAAGTCATTACAACTTTTAACCACCGGGACCATGTCTCAACAAACCTATCCTTTGTGCATTTCCTAGCTCTGTAACCTCTCATCCGAATAAATCCACACCTGCGCTTCTAACTTAAAATGTCTTAAACTTCCCACATACAGGACAACACTATGAATGGTTAAAAAAAAACTTCACTTTGTTTGAAAAAGTGGGTGGAGCTAAAACAAACAGGCAGCTCCACAACCTTTCCAAACAGGTTTCCAGACACAAGGAAAAAAAAACAGAAACACTCTCATTCAAAGACAAGACATTCACGCACTCTCATTCAAAGACAAGGCATTCACAAGTCTCTCTCCATTCAATAAAGCTTTTTCTTTTACTAGCTTCATTTTTTTTTTCATCCATATGTCACTTATCAGGTTCTCTTTTTTTTTTTTTACATTTGATTTACTTCCTCTGTTAATTTTACATGGACTTGAAGAATCGGAACCCAGGCCTTTTCTATTACTTTCCTTTTTTTTTTCCTACCTGGATCTCTGTTTATAAGACACTCCTCTAGACATGTTGTTCTCTCTAAATTAAATGAACCATCGGGTGGAAATGGCCTGTTTTCACCCTTAGTCCACTTTACCGGTTTTTGTTTCTTTGGTCAATTGAAGACTGACCACAATTCTGGAGCATGACATAGGCTGGTGTGCCTTTTGGTGGTGGTTTACTTGCTCCAGCCCCCATTCTGGATGATTTAAGATTTTTTTCACAGTTTCTGATCTCACAATCCTTTCGGCCAACCGAGTTCTCTACGCCCACTTCTCCTGGCCGTTACGTGGCCTGAAAAGGCTCTTAATTCGGGCTCAGTCTGGGTGTGTGAGATATGTTGGCACGAACCAACCGTAGTTGATCAATCAGTCACTGTTTCTTTTCTTAATCAATCCTTGTGTTTTTTTTTTTCGAATCACAATTTTTCCTAGTGACTCTTCCCGTTTCTCTAATGGCAATGACTCATAAAGGTATTGCACACGACAGTAATACAAGGACAACAAACAATATTCCCGCGAGTACACAAATCATAACCTCTAAACAAATTCTCAGTCTGCGTTGTACGCCACTACAGACCGAGTCCTTAACTTATCCTAATAAAAACTGATAAAACTTAAGGTTCCGAACCCAAACTCTTTGATCGATTGCGCTCTTTTTTTTTTATAGTCTTATCACATAAGAACCCCTTCCGAATTAAAAACAATAAAAATCTTATCACATAAGAACCTTCGATCGATTAGCGCTTTCTTTTTTCTTTTTTTTTTAATAGTCTTATCACATAAGTATCCCTTCCGAATTAAAAACAATAAAAATCTTATCACATAAGAACCTGGAACCCTTTTCAATCGACTAGCGCTCCCTTACCTACTGAAACCTTCCCCGGGCTGTCTCGAGGTTTTTTCCAGAACCTGTTCTCTTCTGCTGGCGAGCTGAGAAAGAAATGGTTATAAAAAAAATACCTTTAACTTTTAAATGCCGAGTCTTGTAGATGCAGTACCTCCGCTGTGGACAACAGATTACATATGCGATTCAACAGTGAAGAAACCTCTTGTGAACAAAAGGCTCACCTTGTTTGGCCACTGAAGCCTTTCACTGGAGAGGCACTATGCCCGTATCCGTTTTACTCACAGGACAGAGAGTATGCATCTCGGTGGAACCTCCAATAACTGTCGCAATCTCGACCTCCGAAAAGAATGACTCCGACACTTACAGCTCCGGTAGAAGTTTCCTTTTTAATTTACTTGCTCGCAAGGGGTAGGTCACACTCAGTCAAGGGCTAAGTGAACACCTCCGAAATGGTTCAGTTTAACAAGATATTTATACAGTAAAACCAAAGTTCTGGCCTCTCCCTGTGTATTGCTCTGTCTCACAGTCAGTGAATACAGATAAAGAGTTAATTACTATATCCTGGTCCTGACATGGTATCCAGATATTTCCTTTTGTCAGGGTTATCAGAAAGCCAAACGGCCATTACTCCATGAGTCATAGGTAATGGGCTATCACCTGTCTTGTATTGTGTCAGGATTGTTTCAATTTCCTGGTCAGTTTATCTGTTTGCATCAAATGGATGAGGTCTCGGAAAGAAGATAATGGCTAGAAGATAAGGGTGGGGTGACATGGAATTCCTGTAGTGTAGACAATAGGAGAGCACCATGGTGGGTTACTTGTCTCAGCATGACTTGTCTCCCAGCCATCTAACAGCAGGTTTAGCTGTTTATGCAAGCTGACTGCTAAAATGCAGAAAGTTCTGGAAGGACCAGGACTCCATTTTAATCAAAAGGCACACAAATACCGTATGGTATCAGCTTAGATAAAATACTTTCCACGCTGTACTTGAGTAGATAAATCACCAGGAGCGGATGGGATGCATCCTTGGATGCTGAGGGAATTGAGGGATGGAAATCGCGGAGATACTGGCCATAATCTTCCAATCCTCCATAGATATGGGGGTGGTGCTAGAGGACTGGGGAATTGCAAATGTTACACCATTGTTCAAGAAAGGGTGTAAAGATAAACCCAGCAACTACAGGCCAGTCAGTTTAACCTCGGTCATGGGGAAGCTTTTAGAAACAGTGATCAGGGGCAAAATTAACAATCACTTGGTTAGAAGTGGATTCATTAAGGAAAGCCATCAACAATTTGTTAAAGGCAAATCGTGTTAAACTAACTTGATTTGAGTTTTTGATGAGGTAACAGAGAAGGTTGATGTGGGTAATGCGCTTGACGTGGTGTACATGGAATTCCAAAAGGCGTTCGACAAAGTGTCACATAATAGGTTTGCCAGCAAAGTTGAAGCCCATGGAATAAAAGGGACAGTGGCAGCATGGATACACTAAGTGACAGGAAACAGAGAGGAGTGGTGAACGGTTGTTTTTCGGACTGGAGGAAGGTATACAGTGGTGTTCCCCAGGGTCGGTACTAGGACCACTGCTTTTCTTGATATATGTTAATGACTTGGAGATGGGTGTACAGGGCATAATTTCAAAATTTGAGATGACACAAAAGTTGGATGTATAGTGAACAGTGAGGAGAAGAGTGATAGGCTTCAGGAAGACATGGACAGGCTGGTGAAATGGGCAGATGAAATTTAATGCAGAAAAGTGTGAAGTGATGCATTTTGATGGAAACAATGAGGAGAGTACATATGAACTAAATGGTGCAATCCTAAAGGGGTTGCACAAACAGAAAGATCTGGGGGTATGTGTGCACAAATCGTTAAAGATGAAAGGGCAGCTTAAGAAAACAGTTTAAAAAGGCTTACAGGATCCTGGGCTTCATAAATGTGGAAATTATGAAGAACCTGTATAAAACACTGGATCGGTCCCAACTGGAGTATTGTGTCCAATTCTGGGCACCGCACTTTAATAACATAAGAACATAAGAAATAGGAGCAGGGGTAGGCCATACGGCCTTATGGCTGATCCAATCATGGACTCAGGTCCACTTCCCTGCCCGCTCCCCATAACCCCTTATTCCCTTATCGTTTAAGAAACTGTCTATTTCTGTCTTAAATTTATTCAATGTCCCAGTTTCCATAGCTCTCTGAGGCAGCGAATTCCGCAGATTTACAATCCTCTGAGAGAAGAAATTTCTCCTCATCTCAGTTTTAAATGAGCGGCCCCATATTGTAAGATTATGCCCTCTAGTTCTAGTCTACCCTAACAGTGGAAACATCCTCTCTGCATCCACTTTGTCAAGCTCCCTCATAATCTTATACGTTTCGATAAGATCACTTCTGATTCTTCTGAATTCCAATGAGTAGAGGCCCAACCTATTCAACCTTTCCTCATAAGTCAACCCCCTCATCTCCGAAATCAACCGAGTGAACCTTCTTTGAACTGTCTCCAAAGCAAGTATATCCTTTCGTAAATATGGAAACTAAAACTGCACACAGTATTCCAGGTGTGGCCTCACCAATACCCTGCATAACTGTAGCAAGACTTCCCTGCTTTTATACTCCATCCCCTTTGCAATAAAGGCCAAGATTCCATTGGCCTTCCTGATCACTTGCTGTACCTGCATACTAACCTTTTGTGTTTCATGCACAAGTACCCCCAGGTCCTGCTGTACTGCAGCACTTCGGAAGGATGTGAAGGCATTGGAGAGGGTGCAGAAAAGATTTACGAGAATTAATCCAGGAATGAGAGACTTCAGTTATGTGGATAGACTGGAGAAGCTGGGGTTGTTCTCCTTGGAGCAGAGAAGACTGAGACGAGATTTGATAGAGGTGTTCAAAATCCTGAGGGGTCTGGACAGAGTAATAATGATAACTTTTATTTATATAGCGCCTTTAAAGTAGTAAAATGTCCCAAGGCACTTCATAACAGTGTTGCAAGACAAAACAGATAAATTTGACTCTGAGCCACAAAAGAAGAAATTAAGACAGATGACCAAAAGCTTGTTTGACGAGGTAAGTATTAAAGAGTGTCTTAAAGGAGGGAAGAGAAGTAGAGAGGTCGAGAACCAGAGGATACAGATTTAAGGTGATTTGCAAAAGAACCAAAGGCGATGTAAGAAATAACATTTTTACACAGCGAGTGGTGAAGATCTGGAATGCACTGCCTGAAATGGTGACGGAGGCAGACTCAAATATATCTTTCAAACTGGAGTTGGATAAAAAAAAAATTGCAGGGCTACGGGGAAAGGAAGGGGAGTGCGACTAGCTGAGAGTCGGCATGGGCTCGACGGACCGAATGGCCTCCCTCCATGCTGTAACCATGCTATGATTCTATGAAATGCTCCTTACTTCAAGTCAAATGTTTAGGGAGGAGCGATTCTGCCCTCAGCTCACTCCAAGCATTCAGATTTCTAACTGTTGGGAGAGAGCTCTGCTCTAGCTCGATCGGGACATGCTCACAGCACTCTGCTAAACAGAACAGTGAAAATTCAAGACAGACAGGAGCCAAGCAATGTAGAAGATACGATTCTCTGTGGTTGGACCTTCACCAGTGGTTACTGGGCTCAGAGCAATAGCCACAGAGTAAATGAACCCTCGGGAATTGCAACTTTGAAACAAACCTGCCTCCGCACAAGAGATTGCGACTTTAACATCTGCTGCCCGTGTCCTAGCTTGCACCTAGTCCCGTTCACCCATCACCCCCTGAGCTCCCTGCCCTTATCCTAGCTTGCACCAAGTCCCATTCACCCATCACCCACTGCCCGTATCCTAGTCCCGCTCACCCATCACCTGGGGCTCACTGCACCGTGTCCTAACTTGCACCGAGTCCCATTCACCCATCACCCCCTGCGCTCACTGCACCGTGTCCTAGCTTGCACCAAGTCCCATTCACCCATCACCCCCTGCCCGTATCCTAGTCCCGCTCACCCATCACCTGGGGCTCACTGCACCGTGTCCTAACTCGCACCAAGTCCCATTCACCCATCACTCCCTGCGCACGTTGCCAGTATCCCAGCTCGCACCGAGTCCCGTTCACCCATTACCCCCTGCACTCGCTGATCTACATTGGCTCCCGGGCCGGCAGCACCTCAATTGTAAAATTCTCATCCTCGTTCAAATCCCTCCGTGACCTCGCCCCTCCCTATCTCTGTAACTTCATCCAGCCCTACAGCTCGCTGAGATAGCTGCGTTCCTCCAATTCTGGACTCTTGCGCACGATTTTCATCGCTGCACCATTGGCGGACGTGGTTTCAGAAGTCTGATCTGTTGGGTCTGTCTTTATTTCCTATCTCCAGAGTATTTTGCTTTTGCCACTTTACGGCAGCCGTAACTCTGGTCGTTGCTGAGTCGCTAGCCCGCAATCTCCACCCAGTTTCTGTAACCGGAGGAACATTACGTGTTGGCGAGCAGAGATGTGGAAGCCCCGGTCATCTTATTTACACTGCGGTATAAGCAAGGTGAACCAGCACCTGCTACGAGCCAGGTACTTAATAGGAAAGGGACATGAATCTATCAAAAACCAGGGGGGTGATGCAGAAAAACTGTTTTATGCGGCGAGTTATTATGATCTGGAGCGCGCTGACTGAAAGGACGGTGAAAGCAGATTCAATAGTAACGTTCAACAGGGAATTGGATAAATACTTGAAAAAGGACAGAAATTTTAATGTATTTGCTTAATGGGTTCTTTGCTTAAGAATTCATAGCAGCACATTGCTATTAAGAACTAATTGGTTTATTAACAAAGGTTTAACAATTACACTGCACATTACCAGTTCATCCACTCGGCTCACAATTGCATACCTCATTGTGGATGCAGTTTTATTGAGTCCTGTGAGCATCACGTGACTGGCTCAGCCACTCACAATGCAACAGTTCCACAAACCCGTGAGCATGCTCAGAAATATTTCAGGGTTATAGGGCAAGAGCAGAGGAGCGGGGATAATTGGATAGCTAAGGCAAAGAGCTGGCACAGGCACGGTGGGCTGAAGGGCCTCCTTCTGTGCTGTATGATTCCAGGATTCCTACTTCCTTCTGCATCCGTCCCTGGAAAAAGCTCTCTCCAATCTCTCTTATAACTGCAATTATCAACTCCCAACTGTCCAACCTTTGGCCCTTCTTTCACCATGACATTTCTGCAGCCAGCGATCTGCTCAACCACACCCTCACCACCACCTTTGATGCCCTAGTCCCAATAAAACCATTACTCTCTCCCACTCTAGCCGTTCCCCCTGGTACAGCCCTCATCCTCGCTCCCTCAAGTCCAAAGGGAGCAGACTTGAACGGATGTGGTGGACAACTGGTTTAGCCATTCACCGCCAGATCTGGCTCGAACACATTCAGCACTATCAGGTCTTACTCTTGTCTACAAAAACTGCTCACTATTCCAGGATCATTCTGGAATGCAAAGCTATCCCCCGGCTACTATTCTCTACTGCTAACCGTCTCCCTAAACCCCTCTCCCCTGTCTCCACCACACTCACCTCCAACAAGTGTGAGGAGCTCATGGGCTTTATCTCAAAGATTGAGACCATCCAATCAGCTGCCTCTGCGACTTCCCTTCCATCCCCTAGCTCACAGGGCCAAACTTCATCTGAGGCTCTCCCCTGCCCGAGCCCTAAACTCGCAACTTTCTCTAGTTTCTCTTTGATCTCCCCTCTTGATCTCTCCACGCTCGTCTTGTCCATGAGACCCACTTCCGACTCCCTTGACCCTATTCCCACTAAACTGCTGACGACCCAACTTCCTTTTTTGGCTCCCATGTTAGCCGACATTGTTAACGGTTCTCTCTAGTGGATGAGCAGAAATGTTCTCCAATTAAATATTGGGAAGACCGAAGTTATTGTGTTTGGTCAACTGCGTTCCCTAACCACTGATTCCATCCTTCCCCTAGCATCAATCTGAGGGTGAACAAGATTGTTCGCTACCTAGGTGTCATATTTGAGTTTCCAGCCAGATATCTGCGGCATAACTAAAACCGCCTTTTTCCACCTCCGTAACATTGCCCGCCTCCGCTCCTGCCTCAGCTCTTCTGCTGCTGAAAGCTTCATTCATGCCTTTGTTCCACTAGACTTGACTACTCCAACTTACTCCAGGCTGGCCTCCCACATTCTACACTATGTAACCTTGAGGTCAACCAAAACCCGGCAGCCCATGTCCTAACTCGCACCAAATCACAATCACCCATTACCCCTATGCTCGCTGACCTACATTGGCTGCCGGTTAAACAATGCCTCGATTTCAGAATTCTCATCCTTGTTTACAAATCACTCCATGGACTTGCCCCTCCCTATCTCTAGGGCTAGGGATGGAGTCAGTGGTTAGGGAATTCATTTCAGCCTCACAACCCCACGAGATGTCTGCGCTCCTCTAATTCTGCCCTCTTGAGCATCCCTGATAATAATCGCTCAACCATTGGTGGCTGTATATTCAGCTGTCTGGGCCCCAAGCTCTGGAACTCTCTCCCTAAGCCTCTCCGCCTCACTACCTCTCTTTCCTCCTTTAAGACACTCCTTAAAACCTACCTCTTTAACCAAGATTTTGGTCATCTGCCTTAATTTCTTCTTATGTGGCTCAGTGTCAAATTTATCTGATTTGTCTTATAACACTGCTGTGAAGCGCCTTGGAACGTTTTACTACGTTAAAAGTGCTATGTAAATACAAGTTGTTGTTGTTGTTGAGGTGCACCAGCACAACATTAACGCCTGTTGGCTATTGGTGGCCGCACCTTCAGCTATCCAAGCCCTAAACTCTGGAATTTCCTCCCTAAACCTTTCCATCTCTGCACCTCTTCCTCCTCCTTTAAAACGCTCCTTAAATCCCGCCAAGCTTTGGATCACCTGTCTTAATATCTCCTTATGTGGCTCGGTGTCAAGTCCCTTTGTCTGACAATGCTCCTGCGACGCGCCTTCTCCGTCAAAGGCACTGTATAAAGGCAAGTTGGTGTTTAAATTGTTACCAATACAGCTAAGTATACCCAACAGAGACTTTAGTAGAAGTGTAGATTAATAACATAAAGTTGCCGGAATGGACAAAGGACAAATAAACTGCTAATACCATTTGTCATGTAGAATATGCCACTTTAATTTGAGTTCCTGCCAGTGAACGGCAATTAGCAGAGTCTGGGGTATAACCTTAGACCTGAACACATTATATATATATTCCCAGTGAGTTAGTCGATTGTTACTTGTATATTTTAAAATACACTGTCATCATCCAAGTAAGCACCATTTCACATCTGAGGGAGGGAGAATTCACTAATGATCCATCTTACTTTAATAGACCGTGTATAAGCACAATTAGCAGTCTGAGAATTTAAAATAAGGAAAAGTTCAGCACGGTATGTGATACGAGATGCTATGAAGGCATTCAGGGGTCTGGAAAATTACAATGTGGTCCTTGAGGGAAATATCACTGCTGGATTGAAACAGTCGAGACTCATGAATACATTTAATCAGTGAACTGATCGACCCTTGATAGGTCAGAGGTTAAAGGAGTTCCACGTGCACTGCTGACCCAAACCGATCGGGGCCCCACCTTCGATTCTCGGTCCTTGCGGAGTTAACTGATCTCCGTAAAATAAAAGAAAAAGACTTGGATTTATATAGCGCCTTTCATGGTCACTGGATGCCTCAAAGCGCTTTACATCCAATGAAGTGCTTTTGGAGTGTAGTCACTGTTGTAACGTGGGAAACACGGCAGGAGGACAACAAATTTGCGCACAGCAAACTCCTACTAACAGCAATGTGATAAAGACCAGATAATCTTTTTTTTTTGTTATATTGATGGAGGGATAAATATTGGCTGGTGCACCAGGGATAACTCCCCTGCTCTTCTTCGAAATAGTGCCATGGGATCTTTTACGTCCACCTTAGAGAGCAGACAGGGCCTCGGTTTAACGTCTCATCTGAAAGGCGGGACCTCCAACAATGCAGCACTTCCTCAGCAATGCACTGGAGAGTCAGCCTAGATTTGTTTGTCAAATAGCTCGATAGTGGCTCGCATCCCCCCAGGGGTTAGGGAGGGTGGGAACCATCAGCTAGAATTCCTGTTATGCAGATGGAAACTCACCCCCAGCCTCGCTTTAAAAGTGCATGTATGTGGACAACGACCGGGAACGGGATTTGGGATCATGGCTGTGATGCCTTCCATGGTCAAATAGCCTGACAGTACGGGCCCGAATATTGTCCCCACCCCCCGCCCCCCCGCCCCCTTGGCCAAGGCGTGAGAGAGTGGTGGAATGACTGTGGAACTGCATCCCAGCACCTTCAGGAGAGTAGAGAGAATTGAAGAAAACAGATGTTTAACTGGTAGAAAGGGAATTATTTTTCCTGCAGCGCACTCTGTGATGCTTTAAGTGCATTACTCACCTCACGTTAATTGAGTGCATGCTTTGTGTCATTGTGAAGTGGGATCAACTTTACAGTAACGCATTTCATTCTGTAATAATTGAAGCCAAAGGACTATCAATTTGAAAAATGGAACTGAAAATACTCAGCAGGTCAGGCAGCATCTGTGGCGAGAGAAACAGTTTCAGGTTGGTGACCTTTCGTCAGAACTGGAAAAAGTTAGAGAGTTCATAGGTTTTAAGCAAGTGCAGAAAGAACAAAAGGTCCTGGGTGTAGTGTATTTGCTTCATGGGTTCTTTGCTTAAGAATTCACAGCTACACATTTGCTGTAAAGAACAAGCTGGTTTATTAGCAAAGGTTTAGCAATCAAACTGAACCCGACCAGTTCATAGAAACATAGAAAATAGGTGCACGAGCAGGCCATTCGGCCCTTCGAGCCTGCACCACCATTCAATATGATTATGGCTGACCATGTAACTTCAGTACCCCACTCCTGCCTTCTCTCCATACCCCTTGATCCCTTTAGCCGTTTGGGCCACATCTAACTCCCAGGTTCACAACTGCCTGCCTCATTGTGGAGAACCTGAACTCAACTGGCTGGGGTTTTATTGAGTCTCGTGAACATCACGTGACTGGCTGAGCCACTCACAGTGCAACAGCTCCACAGGCCTCTGAGCATGCTCACACGTGCATACATTACAGTGGGTTCGTGTCCCGCTCCATGAGACTTGAGCACCTAATCTAGAGTGACGTTCCCAGTGCAGTATTGAGGGATTGCTGCACTGTCGGAGGTGCCGTCTTTCAAATGAGACATTAAACCGAGGCCCCGTCTGCCCTCTCGGGTGGACGTAAAAGATGCCTTGGCCCTATTTCGAAGAAAAGTGGGAAGTTATCCTTAGTGTCCTGGGGCCAATATTTATCCCTCAATCAACTTAACAAACTTATCTGGTTATTATCACATTTTAGTTTGTGGGAGCTTGCTGTGCCGCATTTCCCACATTACAACAGTGACAACACTTCAAAAGTACTTAATTGGCTTTAAAGCGCTGTGGGACGTCCGGTGGTCATGAAAGGCGCTATATAAATGCAAGACCTTTTTTTTTCAAAGAGCTGACACGGGCACGGTGGTCTGCATCTGTGCTGTATCATTCTATGATTCTGACATTTAAAACATTACCCGCTTGTCTACTGGACCATCTTAACATTTAAAATGCAAACAAAGAGCCAACAAGACAATTAGTTTTTCAGCAAAGTTCTCCTGCAATCGGCTAATGTTTGCTGAGCTCTCTTTGAGTGCATTCAACTGTGCACGTGTAAGATTTTGCTTCCTCCTGAGTTGACAGCTATCGCATTAGCTTAGTGCTGCTGTCTCCGGACAGAAAGGCATTAGGAACAACATTTGAGCTCGGCCAGATGTAGTCCTGTTTCTCACAGATGTCTCCTAGGTGCAAAATTGCTCCGTTACATTTTAGCACAATAAGATGCACTGGAGCCCATTGGCAGGAATAATGCAGCAATGGAAAATGCCCTCGTTGGTGCAGAGGATAACGTAATTGCTCTGATATTACAGAAGATGATGAAAGCTAGCAGCAATGTATTTGTTTGTAACCAGCGTCGATTTACAAAAATATACTGGCTTAGAAATGACTGTGTGTGATATTAGCTTGCTTATTGCATTCGTATCAAATTCCTCTGGATTCTATCTTATTTTAAATGGGTTAACTCCATCAAAATAGCGCAGAAAGGAATTTAATATGAACACATTAGCGACCATACAATAGGATTACATCGGATATACGGCAGAAAAACAGGCCATTCGGCCCATCCAGTCCATGCTGACATTTATGCTCCACTCGAGCCTCCTCCCATCTTTCCTCATCTAACTCTATCAGTATAACCCCTATTCCTTTCTCCCTCATATGCTTATCTAACCGCCCCTTAAATGCATCGATACTATTCGCTTCAACCGCTCCCTGTGTTAGCGAGTTCCACATTCTCACCACTCTTTGGGTAAAGAAGTTTCTTCTGAACTCCCTATTGGATTTCTTGGTGACTATCTTATATTGATGGCCTCTAGTTTTGCTCTTCCACACAACACTCTCTCTGTATCCACTCTATCAAAACCTTTCATAATGTTAAAGACCTCCAGTAGGTCACCCCTCAACCTTCTCTTTTCAAGAGAAAAGAAACTCAACCTGTTCACCCTTTCCTGATAGGTGTACTCTATTTTTTCTGGTATCATCCTTGTAAATCTTCTCTGCACCCTGTCTGGTGCCTCTATATCTTTTCTATAATATGGTGACCAGAATTGCACGCAGTACTCCACTGTGGTCTAACCAAGGTTCAATACAAGTTTAGCATAACTTCTCTACTACTTTATGAACATTAGAAAATACTTTTATAAGAACATTAGTGTAAAGTCTTGTCCCTGCAGTACAGACTTACACGAGGCACATGCTGAAGTCAAGGTCACTCAGGACCTACACCTTTATTTCACAGCTCTCGAATGACACACTTGCCTGAGACCTGTCCTTATATACCTTTCTGGGACAGGTATCCAGTGTCTCCTGCAAGTGCACCCCTGGTGGTAAGGTAAGCTTGTGGTTACAGGTCATCTCTAGTTACAGTCATGTATAGCATGGTAAGATACAGTTATGTACAGTAGTGTGAGATACATGACAATTAGAACATTAGACTTGGAAGAAGGGACTGAGTGTAACGTAGCCAAGTTTGCTAACGATACAAAGGTGGGAGGAAAAACAATGAGTGAGGAGAACACAAAAAAACTGCAAAAGGATATAAATAGGCTAAGTGAGTGGGCAAAAATTTGGCAGATGGAGTATAATGTTGGAAAGTGTGAGGTCATGCACTTTGGCAGAAAAAAATCAAAGAGTAAGTTATTATTTAAATGGAGAAAGATTGCAAAGTGCCGCAGTACAGCGGGACCTGGGGTACTTGTGCATGAAACACAAAAGGATAGTATGCAGGTACAGCAAGTGATCAGGAAGGCCAATGGTATCTTGGCCTTTATTACAAAGGGGATGGAGTATAAAAGCAGGGAAGTCTTACTACAGCTATATAAGGTATTGGTGAGGCCACACCTGGAATATTGCGTGCAGTTTTAGTTTCCATATTTACGAAAGGATATACTTGCTTTGGAGGCAGTTCAGAGAAGGTTCACTAGGTTGATTCCGGACATGAGAGGGTTGACTTATGAGGAAAGGTTGAGTAGGTTGGGCCTCTGCTCATTGGAATTCAGAAGAAGGAGAGGTGATCTTATCAAAACGTGTAAGATTATGAGGGGGCTTGACAAGGTGGATGCAGAGAGGATGTTTCCACTGATGGAGAAGACTAGAACTAGAGGGCATGATCTTAGAATAAGGGGCCGCCCATTTAAAACAGAGATAAGGAGAAATTTCTTCTCTCAGAGAGTTGCGAATCTGTGAAATTCGGTGCCTCAGAGAGCTGTGGAAGCTGGGACATTGAATAAATTTAAGACAGAAATAGACAGTTTTTTAATCGATAAGGGGATAAGGGAGTTATTGGGAGCAGGCAGGGAAGTGGAGCTGAGTCCATGATCAGATCAGCCATGATCTTATTGAATGGTGGAGGAGGCTCAAGGGGTCGTTTGGCCTACTCCTGTTCCTATTTCTTATGTTCTTATAAGAAATAGAAGCAGGAGTTGGCCATTTGGCCCCTCGAGCCTGCTCCTCCATTTAGTAAGATCATGGCTGATCTGATCCTTGACTCAGCTCCACTTCGTTGCCCGTTCCCCATGACCCTTCACTCCCTTATCGCTCAAAAATCTGTCTATCTCCACCTTAAATGACCCAGCCTCCACAGCTCTCTGGGGAAGAGAATTCTACAGATTTTTGACCCTCAGTGAGAAGAAATTCCTCCTCATCTCAGTTCGCAACGGACGACCCCTTATTCTGAAACTATGCCCCCTAGTTCTAGATTCCCCCGCGAGGGAAAACATCCTCTCTGCATTTACCTTGTCGTGCCCCCTCAGTATCTTATATGTTTCAATAAGATCACCTCTCATTCTCCTAAATGCCAATGATTATAGGCCCAACCTGCTCAATCTTTCTTCATAAGTCAACCCTTTCATCTCAGGAATTAACCTAGTGAACCTTTTCAATTCTATCCTTCTAGAAATAAACTCTAGTGCTTGGTTTACATTTTTATGACTTTATTAGCCTGTGTCGCTAATTTTAGTGATTTAATATCGCACGGCGTAATTTCCAGTTAATAACCTTCAGCATTATTGTTTTACCTCCATTTGTTTTTTTTTGGTCTTTGTTTTTGACCAATTCGTATCTTTTGCCTGAAAACAGAAATATTGCCGATTCACAGCAGGCCAGTGTGAACGGGAAATAACTGAATGTCTTGGGTGAGGGCCCTCCTGCGAGTTGTCCATTGACATTAACTTATCTATTTCCTTCAGGTGCTTTGCGCTTTCAGCATTTTCTGTTGTTATTTCATATCTTGGGCACTTAGTTTGGTTTCGGTCAATCCAATTTGTATATTTTTTTTATTTTCATCTTATTCGATTTATTTTTTCCACTTCTCTGATCCATGCAGCATAATTTCATCTTATCCATTCTTCCTTGACTTCATTTCCGTGCCATTTTATTGAGAAATATTTTATTGCCTTGCAAATCCTTTAACTGGTTCCATCCCATTAGTTGACATGACTGTCGCTTTCTCGAGAGAAACTGGTGTTTACAATCCAACTTGTTCTAGTACCTTTTGGAGGAGAAATTGGTCTCCTTTGCACCTCCCGTTAGCGCCTCCGGGGGGTGGGGGGGGGAGAGGGAGCGATGTAAGCGCTATAGGCTCTGCGGCCGGGAATGTACCGACGCCCACAAAATGGTGGTAGAGGTTTGCGGCAGTCTGGCACCACGACCTACTGCGCCCCAAGATGGTGATGTCATCCAGCTGCGCAGCACCCCGGTAACGCCCCGGATGCGAACTTCGGTTCTGGCCACGGTAACATCGCCGGGCGTCGACACCGGCAGTGCAGAAGGCAACGTGAGGGAGGCTGGCCGCAGGGGAGCGGTAATCCTAAATGGCCTACCCCTTATCCTAAGACTGTGTCCCCTGATTCTGGACTTCCCCAACATCGGGAACATTCTACCCGCATCTAACCTGTCCCGTCCCGTCAGAATCTTATATGTTTCTATGAGATCCCCTCTCATCCTTCTAAACTCCAATGTATAAAGGCTCAGTTGATCCAGTCTCTCCTCATATGTCAGTCCTGCCATCCCTGGAATCAGTCTGATGAACCTTCGCTGCACTCCCTCAATAGCAAGAACGTCCTTCCTCAGATTAGGAGACCAAAACTGAACACAATATTCCAGGTGAGGCCCCACCAAGGCCCTGTACAACTGCAGTAAGACCTCCCTGCTCCTATACTCAAATCCCCTAGCTATGAAGGCCAACATACCATTTGCCTTCTTCACTACCTGGTGTACCTGCATGCCAACTTTCAATGACTGATAAACCATGACACCCAGGTCTCGTTGCACCTCCCCTTTTCCTAATCTGCCGCCATTCAGATAATATTCTGTCTTCGCGTTTTTCCCCCAAAGTGGATAACCTCACATTTATCCACATTATACTGCATCTGCCATGCATTTGCCCACTCACCTAACCTGTCCAAGTCATCCTGCAGCCTTTTAGCATCCTCCTCACAGCTCACACCGCCACCCAGTTTAGTGTCATCTGCAAACTTGGAGATATTACACTCAATTCCTTCATCTAAATCATTAATGTATATTGTAAAGAGCTGGGGTCCCAGCACTGAGCCCTGCGGCACTTCACTAGTCACTGCCTGCCATCCTGAAAAGGACCCGTTTATCCCGACTCTCTGCTTCCTGTCTGCCAACCAATTCTCTATCCACGTCATTATATTATCCCCAATACCACGTGTTTTGATTTTGCACACCAATCTCTTGTGTGGGACCTTGTCAAAAGCCTTTTGAAAGTCCAAACACACCACATCCACTGGTTCTCCCTTGTCCACTCTGTTCGTTACATCCTCAAAAAATTCCAGAAGATTTGTCAAACATGATTTCCCTTTCATAAATCCATGCTGACTTGGACCGATCCTGTCACTGCTTTCCAAATGCGCTGCTATTTCATCCTTAATAATTGATTCCAACATTTTCCCCACTACTGATGTCAGGCTAACCAGTCTATAATTACCCGTTTTCTCTCTCCCTCCCTTTTTAAAAAATGGTGTTACATTAGCTACCCTCCAGTCCATAGGAACTGATCCAGAGTCGATAGACTGTTGGAAAATGATCACCAATACATCCACTATTTCTAGGGTCACTTCCTTAAATACTCTGGGATGCAGACTACCAGACCCCGAGGATTTATCGGCCTTCAATCCCATCAATTTTCCTAACACAATTTCCCGCCTAATAAGGATATCCTTCAGTAGTCCTTCTCACTAGATCCTCGGTCCCCCAGTACTTCCGGAAAGTTATTCCTTCGTGAAGACAGGGATGTACAATTGCTGAAGTTCATCCATGTGATCATTAAATGTTTGCCATTACCTATCCACCGTCAACCCTTTAAGTATCATTTGCCAGTCTATTCCAGCCAATTCACGCCTCAAAACATCGAAGTTACCTTTCCTTAAGTTCAGGACCCTAGTTTCTGAATTAACTGTGTCACTCTCCATCTTAATAAAGAATTCTACCATGTTATGGTCACTCTTCCCCAAGGGGCCTCGCACAACAAGATTGTTAATTAGTCCTTTCTCATTACACATCACCCAGTCAAGGATGGCCAGCTCCCTAGTTGGTTCCTCGCCATTTTGGTCCAGAAAACCATCCCTAATACACTCCAGGAAATCCTCCTCCACCGCATTGCTACCAGTTTGGTTAGCCCAATCAATATGTAGATTAAAGTCACCCATGATAACTTCCGTACCCTTATTGCATGCATCCCTAATTCCTTGTTTGATGCTGTCCCCAACCTCACCACTACTGTTTGGTGGTCTGTACACAACTCCCACCAGCGTTTTCTGCCCTTTGGTATTCCGTAGCTCCACCCATACCAATTTCACATCATCCAAGCTAATGTCCTTTCTTACTATTGCATTAATTTTCTTTTTAACCAGCAATGACACCCCGCCTCCTTTTCTTTTCCGTCTATCCTTCCTAAATGTTGAATACCCCTGTTGAGTTCCCAGCCTTGGTCACACTGGAGCCATGTCTCTGTGCAGCCATTGCCCCAGTGCGGAGCCGGCAGCCATGGCCCCAGTGCAGAGCCGGCAGTCATGGCCCCAGTGCAGAGCCGGCAGCCATGGCCCCAGTGCGGAGCCTGCAGCCATGGCCCCAGTGCAGAGCCTGCAGACATGGTCCCAGTGCGGAGCCGGCAGCGATGGCCCCAGTGCGGAGCCAGCTACGATGGTCCCACTGCGGAGCCGCTGTGATGGTCTCAGTGCGGAGCCTGCAGCGATGTCCCTTCCCTTTAAGGGAGGGTGGGAGCCTCGGTTCCCGGCAGAGCTGTCGTCGACACTGGGCAGCGCCGCACCGCTAATGCCCCTCTTGCCAGCTTTAGCGCTCAATTTAGCGTTCCAGCTCCCTCCTGGAGCGCTAAACCGAGAGTTCATGTCGGCTTCACTCGTGTAGCGCCCACCGATACATTTGCTCTATTGCAACAGTTACTGCCTCAAATGGGGGGCGCTCAGCATTTTCTAGCCCTTTGTTATTGCTCTTCCCTGCTTTATTTGTCCTGCCCTTAATTTCATCAGAGACCAGGGCATTGACTGGGAGATGGAAAATATCAGGACCGACGGCTTACAGAAATGATGGGGATAACAAGACGAGTGGCTGTGGTCGCATTTTAGCTTGCTACCCGGGAGTAAAACTATTTATCCCCGGTGTCCTGGCCAATATTTATCCCTCAATCAACATCACTAAAAACAGATTATCTGGTCATTATCACATTGTTGTTTGTGGGAGCTTGCTGTGCGCAAATTGGCTGCCGCGTTTCATTCAGTACAACAGGGACTCCACTCCAAAGACAGTATCTCATTGAAGGTGCTATAGAAATGCAAGTCTTTCTTCCCCTTCACTGTATTCATGCGATAAAGTAACATGTGCCTTACCTGATCAAGCAGGGTTGGTGTGGATTGAGGTCAAAGAACAGGAAAGGGAAGAATCATGCTCAGAGGAAAGGATAGATAGGGAAATGGCGTTGCAAATCAGGTCTGTAAAAAGACCAGGGGCCAAAATTGCCCCCCCGCGAAAAGGCCTCTGGCCGCCTGAAAGTGGCGGTCACGGGCGATGGGGAATGGGCACCAACTCACCGCGGGGGGGGCTGCCATTTTGCAAATTGCCCTCTCTCAGGTGGCAGAGCGGTGTAGGGAATTGCTGCGCCCGTGTTCCCGCCGCTGCGGGCACACGCCGACCAATTACTGACCCCTTACCGACCGGGGGCGACTGCTTCCCAAAACTGCCCCGGGGGAAATATCCCCTTTGTGGGATTGCCCTGCGGGAGTGGTGCCGGCGGTCAGTGCCCCCGACAGCTTTTTGTGTCGGTGAACTCCCCGTCGGTCCTAGTTGGTCGATGGTGTGGCTACGCCATCTTAATTTTTTTTACTACCAGGCCGGCCCGGACAATTACACCGCCCCGGGTTCGGCCGGGCCGCCAACGGGCAGCCTGGCACCTCCTCTTGGGTGGCAGGCCATTGGCCCGGCTGAAACCCTCCCTGGTAGCCCAGTGGACCTAACTGAAAAAGTGCAGAGCTCGCAGTGGCCCACCTTTTATCGGAGTGATCTGCACAGAGAGGTCTTAAACGGAGTGGAGTTAAACAGAATGGATAATCGGGAATTTGGAAAGAGTAGGGATTCAGAGAAGAGGGGAAGTTTAATTTAAAAATTAATAGGTAAGTGATATTTCACAGAGGCAGCGGACCTGCGTGGGAGCAGCAGCGGGAGTGGAGACGGAGGTTGAAAAGGCAAGGCTCAACAGACAACATTCAAAAGGGACGTCAGAGTTTAAAAGTGACCTCGGCACACGGGAAGTAGCTGATTGGGGAGTGTTTTTTTTCTCTGTTGTTAGTACTTAGTCTTTCATTTATCAGCTGCTGACGTAACAATTTTGCACTGGCATACGCTCCGCGGGCCCTCCGCTGTGGTGTTGGAGAGGTGGGGGCAGGGGGGGAATGGTGCCATGGGTTCATCGCAAAGCTCCTCTTCATCCTCCCTCCCCCCCCCCTCCATTTTCCTCTTCTTCCTCCTCCGTCTCCTGCACTCTCTCCTCAGGTGGTCCCACAGTCCCCTGTGGCAATTCCTGTCCCTGCATGATTGCTAAATGATGCAACATGCAGCACACCACTGTGAACTGAGCAACCTGCTCAGTGTGGCATTGCAGCCTGCCACCCGAGTGGTCCAAGCATCGAAAGCACTGCTTCAGCACTCCAATTGTCTTTTCGATGATATTACGTGTGGCTATATGGCTCTTATATCGTTGCTCAGCTTCTGTCTAAGGGTTCCGCGGGCGGGGGGGGGGGGCGGGGAGGGGGGGGGTCAAGAACCAGGTGGCGAGGCCGTACCCTTTGTCCCTCAGTATCCAGCATTTACCTTGTGGCTCAGACTTCAACAGGTCAGACACAGTGCTCTCACGCAAGATGTGCACATCATGGATGCTCCCTGGAAAGTGGGCATTCACTGCCATGATGCGCTGCGTATGGTCGCAGACAAGCTGCATGTTGAGGGAGTGGAATCCCTTACGGTTTCAGTACACCTCTGCCTCCTGTATAGGTGCTCGCAGGGCAATATGGGTACAGTCAACAGCATGTACATTGGGGAAGCAGGCGACGCGTGCAAATCTCAAAGCCCTCTCACTCTGTGCCTCCCTGGTCATTGGGAATTTTATAAATTCTATCTAGCGTGCATACAGTGCTTTGGTTGCCTGTCGAATGCACCGATGAGTAGCCTACTGAGAAATACAGCATATGTCCCCAGCTGATGCCTGAAAAGAGCCACATGCATAAAAGGAAAGTGCCGTAGTCACCTTCATCTTGACAGTGAGTGCAGTAATGTTCTACTGGGCTGCAGGTCTGCCTTAATGAGCTGGCAAATCTCATTGATCATCTCTTTTCGAAAGCGCATCCTTCGAACGCACTGTCGATCGGTCAGGTCCAAGTATGAGCGCTTCTCCCTGAAAGTCCTCTAGGGGTAAGGCCTCCTCCTCATCATCAATCTGTGACCTCCTCCATTACCCTGATAACTCTGCTCAATAAACCTTCTCCCATCTGGATCCTGCATTAGACAAGTAGTCAGCAATACAGGCTGAGATAGTACAGACCCCCTTCTTTCTAAATCTCCAGAATCTCCTCAACTATCCTGAGATAACCTCAAATGATTTTTCAATGAAAAAAAATTAACTCATGCCTTCGATCTTAATAATGTACTCAGTACCAATAAAAATACCTTTCCCACTGTAAATCGCACTGTAAAGTCACTGTTCACTCAGAAATACCGAGATATTGCTTTTGCTGACTGCTCCCGATTTCAAAAATCGTGGCATCGCGCACTACCATCCATTCCCGCCTTCTTAAGATCAAGTAAAACCATCTTTTCCGGGAGGATATGCAGCTCATAGAAACATAGAAACATAGAAAATAGGTGCAAAAGTAGGCCATTCGGCCCTTCTAGCCTGCACCGCCATTCAATGAGTTCATGGCTGAACATGCAACTTCAGTACCCCATTCCTGCTTTCTCGCCATACCCCTTGATCCCCCTAGTAGTAAGGACTTCATCCAACTCCTTTTTGAATATATTTAGTGAATTGGCCTCAACAACTTTCTGTGGTAGAGAATTCCACAGGTTCACCACTCTCTGGGTGAAGAAGTTTCTCCTCATCTCGGTCCTAAATGGCTTACCCCTTATCCTTAGACTGTGACCCCTGGTTCTGGACTTCCCCAACATTGGGAACATTCTTCCTGCATCTAACCTGTCTGAACCCATCAGAATTTTAAACGTTTCTATGAGGTCCCCTCTCATTCTTCTGAACTCCAGTGAATACAAGCCCAGTTGATCCAGTCTTTCTTGATATGTCAGTCCCGCCATCCTAGGAATCAGTCTGGTGAACCTTCGCTGCACTCCCTCAATAGCAAAAATGTCCTTCCTCAAGTTAGAAGACCAAAACTGTACACAATACTCCAGGTGTGGCCTCATGAAGGCCCTGTACAACTGTAGCAACACCTCCCTGCCCCTGTACTCAAATCCCCTCGCTATGAAGGCCAACATGCCATTTGCTTTCTTAACCGCCTGTTGTACCTGCATGCCAACCTTCAATGATTGATGTACCATGACACCCAGGTCTCGTTGCACCTCCCCTTTTCCTAATCTGTCACCATTCAGATAATAGTCTGTCTCTCTGTTTTTACCACCAAAGTGGATAACCTCACATTTATCCACATTATAATTCATCTGCCATGCATTTGCCCACTCACCTAACCTATCCAAGCCACTCTGCAGCCTCATAGCATCCTCCTCGCAGCTCACACTGCCACCCAACTTAGTGTCATCCGCAAATTTGGAGATACTACATTTAATCCCCTCGTCTAAATCATTAATGTACAATGTAAACAGCTGGGGCCCCAGCACAGAACCTTGCGGTACCCCACTATTCACTGCCTGCCATTCTGAAAAGTACCCATTTACTCCTACTCTTTGCTCCCTGTCTGACAACCAGTTCTCAATCCATGTCAGCACACTACCCGCAATCCCATGTGCTTTAACTTTGCACATTAATCTCTTGTGTGGGACCTTGTCGAAAACCTTCTGAAAGTCCAAATATACCACATCAACTGGTTCTCCCTTGTCCACTCTACTGGAAACATCCTCAAAAAATTCCAGAAGATTTGTCAAGCATGATTTCCCTTTCACAAATCCATGCTGACTTGGACCTATCATGCCACCTCTTTCCAAATGCACTGCAATGACATCCTTAATAATTGATTAAGGTGGTATGTTGGCGGTATGTCATGAAACTTTCACTTTTTGGGCAATATGCGGCCAGTTCTGCATGGCGGACGGCATGCATACCGCTCTGCGGTATGTCAATGATGAATCTTCCGCCGAGCGGTATGTAGCTGCTTTTTCACCAAACTTGCATTTTTGGGCGGTAAGTGGGCGATATGTCGATGAATTTCGGGCCCAATATGTTAAAGAACATTCACCGTGGATTTTGGAAAGAACGGTCATATTTAACCAACCAACTGGAATTTCAACGAATTTCTTGGCATGGCGGACAGAGGAAAAGTATTGATATAAATTCCTTGGATCTTCAGGCAGTTGTTGACAAGGCTTTACCTCTGTGGTTCCACTCCTCCTTCTCAGTCAGACGTCCCAACCACCTTCCTCCCCTCATCCGAATTCCTGCGCTCACAAAATTCCTCCAGTGTGCTAGCGATTCACACCGTTTGTGTTCTCCCAGCTCTGAGCACAAGCTTTGTCTTGATGTGAAGGATTTAGAGAGAGTGCAGGAAAGATTTACAAGAATGGTTCCAGGGATGAGGGACTTCAGTTACTTGGAGAGACTGGAAAAGCTGGGGTTGTTCTCCTTGACTCCCGGTTAAACAACGCCTCGAGTTCAAAAATTCGCATCCTTGTTTGCAAATCACTCCATGGCCTCGCCCCTCCCTATCTCTGTAATCTTTTTCAGCCTCACCACCCCACGAGCCTCAAATTCTGGCCTCTTGAACATCCCTCGTTATAACTGCTCAACCATCGGTGCCGTGCCTTCAGCGATTTGGGCCCTAAGCTCTGGAACTCCCTCCCTAAACCTCTAGCTCTCATTCCCCCTTTCATAAGCTTGTTTAAAGAGGTAGGTTTTAAGGAGCGTTTGATCATCTGCCTTAATAATTTGTGGCTCTGCGTCAAATTTATCTGTTTTGTCTTGTAACACTGTTGTGAAGCACCCTGGGACATTTTACTATATAAATAAAAAAGTTATTATTAGAGCGGAGAAGATTGAGAGGAGATTTGATCGAGCTGTTCAAAATCATGAGGGGTCTGGATAGAGTAGATAAGGAGAAACTGTTCCCATTGGCAGAAGGTTGGAGAACCAAAGATCACATATTTAAGGTGATAGGCAGAAGAACCAAAGGCGACATGAGGAAAAAGGTTTTTACACAGCGAGTGGTTAGGATCTGGAATGCGCTGCCTGAAAGGGCGGTGGAGGCAGACTCAATCGTGGTTTTCCAAAGGGAGTTGGATAAATACCTGAAGGAAAAAAACTTGCAGGGCCACAGGGAAAGGGAGGGGGGAGTGGGTCTGGCTGAAGTGCTCTTGCAGAGAGCCGGCACGGGCTCGACGGGCCGAATGGCCTCCTTCTGTGCTGTAACCAGTCTATGATTCTAACTAGGTGATTATTGGCTACAAGAAGGAGCCATGGATCATACAGAGCTTAGCTATGAATGGAAAAGAAATGATGGGGCGGACGTTGATTGAGAATGTGATTATGCAGTTACGCCAGGAATCTCACCTGTTGGTGACCTCCTCCATTGACCCCGCCAGAAGCACCTCGGCCTGTTACATGAGTTGCACTCTATAAATGGTTATATTTATGATTTATACTGAAGTGCCATCAAGATAGAGAAGTCTACCCTCTGTATATTTCTGTGATATCAGTTGAGGCATTGTGCATTTAATGGGCTGCAACCTGTTATCTTTAAGCAGAATCACAGTCTGGTATTATGTCAAATTATTACTAATCCAGAACTCTGTAGGTCCTTTTCTCCCCAATTAATAATTGGTGTCTACAGATGACACCCTATAAGTTTATTAAAAGAATCATTAGAATATATGTTTTCCTGTCACTGCAGAATGCAAGAAGAAAGCAGACATGTGTCCTAGGGGAATGAACGTTCAGTCCCATGAGAGTTCTTACTAGCATATTTAATTGCATTACTTTCAGCGTGTTCCTGGGAGTATTGCAATAATTACAGCTCAATACCAATTGAGACATCACAATGAAAAGCCTTTCCCTTATATCAGGTTATTTATTGATAACGTCCTAACTCAATTTTACAGGTACAAGACAAAAGATCTGAATTCCAGAGGTGAGATGAGAGTGACAGCCCTTGACGTCAAGGCAGCATTTGACCGAGTGTGACATCAAGGAGCCTGAGTAAAACTGAAGTCAATGATAATCAGGGGGAAATCTCTCCACTGGCTGGAGTCATAAATAGCACAAAAAAAGATGGTTGTGGTTTTTGGGGGCCACATATCAGCAGCAGGACATCGCTGCAGAAGTTCCTCAGGGCAATATCCTAGCCATCTTCAGCTGCTTCATCAATGACCTTCCCCCCATCATAAGGTCAGAAGTGGGGATGTTTGCTGATGATTGGAACTGACCACTGTGCATTCATAATTCCTCAGATAATGAAGCAGTCCGTGCCCACATGCAGCAAGACCTGGATGACTTTCAGGCTTGGGTTGATAAGTGGCAAGTAACATTCGCGCCACAAAAGTGCCAGGCAATGACCATCTCCAACAAGCGAGAGTCCAACCACCGCCTCTTGACATTCAACGGCATTACCATCGCCGAATCCCCCACCATCAACATCCTGGAAGTTATAATTCACCAGAAAGTTAATTGGACCAGCCACATAAATACTGTGGTTACAAGAGCAGGTCAGAGGCTGGGTATTCTGCGGCGAGTGTCTCACCTCCTGACTCCCCAAAACCTTTCCACCATCTACAAGGCACAAGTCAGGAGTGTGATGGAATACTCTCCACTTGCCTGGATAAGTGCAGCTCCAACAACACTCAAGAAGCTCAACACCATCCAGGACAAAGCAGCCGCTTGATCGGCCCCCCATCCACCACCTTCAACATTCACTCCCTCCACCACCGGCGCACCGTGGCTGCAGTGTGTATCATCTACAAGACGCACTGCAGCAACTTGCCAAGGCTTCTTCACCAGCACCTCCCAAGCCCGCGACATCGACCACCTAGACGGACAAGGGCAGCAGACATGACCATCTCCAAGTTCCACACCATCCTGACTTGGAAATATATCACCGTTCCATCATCGTCGTTGGGTCAGAGGCCAGGAGTGCCCTACCTAAGCAGCATTGTGGGAGCACCTTCACCACACGGACTGCAGCGGTTCACTACAGCCTTCTTAAGGGCAATTAGGGATGGGCAATAAATGCTGGCCTTGCCAGCAACACTCATATCCTGTGAATGAATTTTAAGTCACTAAATCATGCTTGGGTATCATTGAGCTACCAACCGTGGCTCAGTGGGTCACAGTCTTGGCCCTGAGTCAGAAGGTTGTGGGTTCATAGTCCCACTCAAGTGCCTTGAGCACAAAATCTAGGATGACACTCCCAGTGCAGTGCTGAGGGAGTGCTGCATTGTCACAAGTGCCGCTCTTTGGATGAGATGTTAAACCGAGGCCCCGTCTGCCCTTGCAGGTGGATGAAAAAGATCCCACGGCACTCGTTCAAAGAAGAGTAGGGGCGATATCGCCAGTGTCTTGGCCAATATTTATCCTGCAACCATCATTATAGGCATTCCCTCGGAATCGAGGAAGACTTGCTTCCACTCCTGAAGTGAGTTCTTTGGTGGCTGAGCAGTCCAATATGAGAGCCACAGACTGTCACAGGTGGGACAGATAGTCACTGAAGGTAAGGGTGGGTGGGACAGGTTTGCCGCACGCTCTTTCCGCTGCCTGCACTTGGTTTCTGCATGCTCTCGGCATTGAGACTCGAGGTGCACAGCACCCTTCCAGATGCACTTCCTCCACTTAGGGCAGTCTTGGGCCAGGGACTCCCAGATGTCAGTGTGAATGTCGCACTTTATCAGGGAGGCTTTGAGGGTGTCCTTGTAGCATTTCCCCTGCCCACCTTTGGCTCGTTTGCCGTGAAGGAGTTCCGAGTAGAGCGCTTGCTTTGGGAGTCTCGTGTCTGGCATGCGGACTATGTGGCCTGCCCAAAAGGAGCTGATCGAGTGTGATCAGGGCTTCAATGTTGGGGATGTTGGTCTGGTCGAGGACGCTGATGTTGGTGCACCTGGCCTCCCAGGGGATTTGTCGGATCTTGTGGAGACATCGTTGGTGGTATTTCTCCAGCAACTTGGTGTCTACTGTATATGGTCCATGTCTGAGCCATACAGGAGGGCGGGTATTACTGCAGCCCTGTAGACCATGAGCTTGGTGGTAGATTTAAGGGCCTGGTCTTTAAACACTCTTTTCCTCAGGCGGCCGAAGGCTGCACTGGCGCAGTGGAGGCGGTGTTGGATCTTGTCATCAATGTCTGCTCTTGTTGATAAGAGGATCCCGAGATATGGGAAGTGGTCCACGGTGTCGAGGGCCGTGCTGTGGATCTTGATGACTGGGGGGCAGTGCTGTGCGGCGAGGGCAGGCTGGTGGAGGACCTTTGTCTTACGGATGTTTAGTGTAAGGCCCATGCTTTTGTACGCCTCAGTAAATACATCGACTATGTCCTGGAGTTTAGCCTCGATGTGCGCAGATGCAGGCGTCGTCCACATACTGCAGCTCGACAACAGAGGTTGAGGTGGTCTTGGACCTGGCCTGGAGATGGCGCAGGTTGAACAAGTTCCACTGGTTCTGTAGTTTAGTTCCACTCCAGTGGGAAGCTTGTTGACTGAGGTGGAGCATGGCGGCAAGAAAGATTGAGAAGAGGGTTGGGGCGATGACACAGCCCTGTTTGACCCCGGTCCGAACGTGAATTGGGTCTGTGATGGATCCGTTGGCAAGGATCACGGCCTGCATGTCGTGGTGGAGCAGGCGGATGATGGTGACGAACTTTTGGGGGCATCCAAAACGGAGGAGGACGCTCCATAGACCCTCGCGGTTGACAGTGTCAAAGGCCTTTGTAAGATCGAAGGCAGCCATGTACAAGGGCTGGCACTTGTTCCCTGCATTTTTCCTGTAGCTGTCACGCTGCAAAAATCATGTCCATTTTGCCCCGTAGGGGACGAAATCCGCACTGTGACTCCGGGAGGAGTTCCTCGGCCACAGGGAGAAGACGGTTGAGGAGAACTCGAGCAACAACTTTCCCAGTGGCTGATAGCAGGGAGATTCCTCTGTAGATGCCGCAGTTGGATTTCTCCCCTTTTTTTAAAGATGGTCACGATCACTGCATCTCAGATCTCCCAGCATGCTCTCCTCCCTCCAGATGAGAGAGATGAGGTCGTGTATTCGCGCCAGCAGTGCCTCTCCGCCATACTTCAATGCCTCAGCAGGGATTCTATGCAACCCGTAGCCTTGTAGTTTTTAAGCTGTCTTATGGCTTTTTCTACCTCGTGCAGTGTTGGGGTCTCACTGAGGTAATGGCGGGTAGCATGCTGCGGGATGGAGTCGAGAACACTCGGGTCAAAGGCAGAGTCTCGATTGAGGAGATCTTCGAAGTGCTCCTTCCAGCGGGCCCTGACAGCCTCGGTGTCCTTGATGAGCATTTCCCCATTCTTGGCCAGCAGTCGGGAGGGGCCTTGGGAGTTTTGACCGTGGGTGGCCTTGACTGCGATGAGAATCCTCGCACATCATGGCTGTCGGCCAGCTGCTGTATCTCCTGTGCTTTCTCCATCCACCACCTGTTCTTTAGGTCCACGGTTTTTTGTTGGACCTCAGCCTTGAGCCGTCTGTAATGCTGCTTTGCTGCTCTTGCGTTGGGTTATGGTTTAAGGCTCAGAAATGCCCTGCACTTGCGACCAATTAGCTCTTGGATCTCCTGATCATTATCAAACCAGTCCTGGTGTTTCTTGGTTGAGTGACTGAGCGTCTCTTTGCAGGCACTGGTTATGGAGGCCTGGAGGGCAGGCCAAGCACTGTGGGCATTCTGCATCTCAGGGTCATCAAGGTAGGCCAGGTTAGCTGTGAGGCGCTGGCTGTATAGGGCTCTCTTAGCTGGGCCCTTAAGTGCCCCGGCATTGACTTTTTTGTGGCACTGCTTCTGTTGTCCCCTCCGCTTTGGGGCTATGTTGATGTCGATGATGGATCGGATTAGTCGGTGGTCCGTCCAGCAGTCATCAGCTCCTGTCATGGCGCAGGTGATGCGCACATCCTTGCGATCCCTGGCTTGGATGACGACATAGTCGAGCAGGTGCCAGTGCTTGGAGTGAGAGTGTTGCCACGATACTGTGTATTTGTCTCTGTGGCGGAACAAGGTGTTGGTGATGTCAAGTTCGTGCTCTAGACATTTTGTCAGGAGTAGGGTACTGCTGGAGTTGGCTTTCCCTACCCCCTCTCTGCCAATCACGCCCCCCCAGAGGTCTGTGTCCTTGCCAATCTGGCATTGAAGTCACCGAGGAGGATCAGTTTGTCGCCCGCGGGAACGCAGGACAGGGATTTTGAGAGATTGGAATAAAAACCCTCTTTGGCCTTATCAGTTGCATCGCGTGTTGGGCCGTAAGCACTGATGACTGTGGCGCACTGGTTCCGGAACAGGGTGAAGTCGAAGAGTCATGAGGCGATCGTTAGCCCTGCAGGGGGAGTCTTTGAGGCGGTCAACCAGCTCGTTTTTGATGGCAAAGCCGACTCTGTGGAGGCGGCGTTCTTCCTCTGGTTTCCCTTTCCAGAAGAAGGTGTAACCTCCACCTTGTTCCTTCAGCTGGCCTTCCCCTGCCCGCTGGGTCTCACTTAGGGTGGCGACGTTGATATCAAAGTGTCCAAGTTCCCGGGCAACTATGGCGGTGCGGCGTTCCGGCCTGTCGCTGTTGGGGTTGTCCACGAGGGTCCTGACGTTCCAGGTCCAGAACTTCATGTTAGAGGAGTGGAAGATGCCTGTGCGTGAGTTCTTTTAACGTGGGATGGTCGCTGCACGCCGGCTACCACACGGGTTTAGCTGAGCGAGGTCTTGGTCCAGTGGCAAGGGGGTCCAAGACGCCTGGAGATCAGGCACTGCTGTATGGGCCTAATTGCCTACGGCGAGATGTTGGCCACAAGCTCGGCGCTGGGTAATGTCCTTGGTGGTAGGTGGTCCGAGGCTTGGTTGGGGGCAGGCATTGAGAGGGTCAGTGGTTCACCGGGGTTCAGGGTGGGAGGGCAGGGGCATCACAGCCATGGTACTCACCACGTGTTGGAGGAGGAGGAGGAGAAGGAGAAGGAGGAGGAGGAGGAGGAGAAGGAGGAGGAGGAGGAGAAGGAGAAGGAGGAGGAGGAGGAGGAGAAGGAGGAGGAGGAGGAGAAGAGGCCAGGTCACCAGTGGGGAAGAAGATTGTTCTGCAACCATCACGAAAGGAAGCAGACGCTCTAGTCATTTTTCTCATTGTTGTTTGTGGGACCTTGCTGTGCGCAAAATCGGGGTCCTGAGGTTATGAAAGGCACAATATCATTCCAAGTTTGTTCCTTCTATTCGTTATTCTAGGACTTCAAAACTGTAAGAGTCCTCTCTACCCTCGGCCTTTCTTTCCTTTCACAATCCACAAGCTTTCAACCCCCAAATTTGACATCACCGAAATCACAGCTTCTTGGCTTTTCTTCCCTTTCCTTCCCACCTTGGCCCTGGTTATGTATGCAATAAAGGTTCAAACTGAGTACTGTTTAACTAAACAAGATATGACCTTGGCTCTGCTTTATTTAGGCCCAAAGTGCCTGACTCACCCAATGGCTGGCCTTTTATACCAGAGCAGCACCATGTGCGTGTTGCTCCAACAATGACACCATCTGCAAACAACATGTACATACATGACAGCCCTTCAGCTCAGTTTCTCAGGAATTGAAAAAATATATACATGAGGAAAGAAAGAACAAGACCTTCACAACCTCAGGACATCCCAAACCGCTTTGAAGCATAGTCACTGTTAGAATGTAAGAAATGAGGCAGCCAATTTTACATACAGCAAGGTCCTACAGACAACAATGAGTATATCAAAGAATCATAGGATCATAGAAATTTACAGCATGGAAGGAGGTCATTTCAGCCCACATGTGCGTGCTGGCTGACCAAGAGACTATCCAGCCTAATTCCACTTTCCAGCTCTAGGTCCGTAGCCCTGTAGGTTACGGCACTTCAGGTGATGTGGTGAGGGTTTCTGCAGTAAGCTTTCAGGCAGTGAGTTCCAGACTCCCATCACCTTCTGGGTGAATTTTTTTTCCCTCAAATCCCCTCTAAACCTCCTACCAATTATTTTAAATCCATGCCCCCTGGTTGTTAACCCCTCTGCCAAGGGAAATAGGTCCTTCCTATTCACTCTACCCAGGCCCCTCAATTTTATACACCTCATAAGGTCTCCTCTCAGTCTCCTCTCTTCCAAAGAAATCAAACCCAGTCTATGCAATCTTTCCTCAGCTAAAATTCCTCAAGTCCAGGCAACATCCTTGTAAATCTTCTCCGTACCCTCTAGTGCAATCGCATCTTTCCTGTAATGTGGTGACCAGAACTGCATGCAGTACTCTAGCTGTGGCCTAACTAGTGTTGTATACAGTTCAAGCATAACCTCCCTGCTCTTGTATTCTATGCCTCGGCTACTAAAGGCAAGTATTCCATATGTCTTCTTAACCAGCTTATCTACCTGGCCTGCTACCTTCAGGGATCTGTGGACTGAGTAATGACCAGATCATCTGCTTTCTTTAGTGATGTTTGGAGCATGTCACAGATGTTTAGTAAATTATTCGCACGTGGCGAAGACTAGGCCTTCAAGCATGCAACACAAGATTATAGAATTGGAATAATAACAGAAACTGTTGGAAAATACTCAACGGGTCGGGCAGCATCTGTGGAGAGTGAAACTGAGTTAGCATTTCAGGTCAATGATCTTTCATCAGAATAGGAAGTAGTTGGAGATGTAACAGGTTTTAAGCAAGTGCAGAGGGGGAACGGGGGAGGAGTGGGGGAAAGGGACAGTCTGTGTTAGGGTAGAGGGCAGGAGAGATTAAATGATTAATGTGATGCAAGGCAAAAGGTGGTTGGTAATGGGACAAGTAACAAAACAAAAGATGGGTCTAGATGAGGTGTAATTAGTAACAGCGGAACCATTACCAGGGGTACAGCAGCACAGTGGTTATGTTACTGGACCAGTAATCCAGAGGCCTAGACAAATGATCAGAGACATGAGTTCAAATCCCCCCACAGCAACTGGGAAATTTCAATTCAGTTAGTTAAATAAAAATTTTGAATTTACAAAAAGCTCTTATCAGTAATAGTGACCGTGAAACTACTGGATTGTTGTGAAAACCCATCTGCTTTACTAATGTCCTTTAGGGAAGGAAATCTGCCGCCCTTACCCGCCTGGCCTATACGTGACTCCAGACCCACAGCAATGTAGTTGACTCGTAACTACCCTCTGAAATGGCAGCCCACCACCACCTTCTCATGGGCAATAAGTGCTAGCGATGTCCGAAAAAAATAGGAGCATTTTTTGAACTGGAGTTTTTTTTTTAAGTAGACACAATGAAAAAAGATCATAACTGTTGTGTATCTGCAAAGCATGCATTCCCATGTTCCGCCACCAGGGAGTGCATCCCCTGAAGTCCCAAGGGATCCCAGCATCCCTTGGGAGCACTGTATATAAGCAGGCCCCTAAGGCCTGTTCCTCACTCTGGACTGTCTTAATAAAGACTGAGGTCACTGTTACTTTAACCTCCCTGTGTGCAGTCTCATCTGTGTTAGGAACACAATAACTGGCTACGAGTATATGAATCCAACGCAAAGATGCAGCAAACTGTGGGCATCCTGGAGAAGTTCTCAGAGGACTGGAAAGCCTATGTCAAACAGCTAGACCAGTACTTTGTAGCCAACGAGCTGGACGGAGAAGGAAGCGCTGCAAAAAGGAGAGTGGTCCTCCTCACGGTCTGCGGGGCACCGACCTACAGCCTCATGAAGAATCTTCTGGCTCCAGTGAAACCCACAGATAAGTCGTATGAAGAGCTGTGTACACTGGTTCAGGAGCATCTTAACCCGAGGGAAAGCGTGCTGATGGCGAGGTATCGGTTCTACACGTGCCACCGATCTGAAGATTAGGAAGTGGCGAACTACGTCGCCGAGCTAAAGCGATTTGCAGGACAATGTGAGTTTGATGGCTACCTGGAGCAGATGCTCAGAGACTTTTTTGTACTGGGCATTGGCCACGGGACCATCCTACGAAAACTTTTGACTGTAGAGACACCGACCCTCAGTAAGGCCATTGCGATAGCACAGGCGTTTATGTCCACCAGTGATAACACCAAACAAATCTCTCAGCACACAAGTGCCAGCAATGTTCATCAATTAACTGGAACTGTGTTTGCGAGCAGAAATGTACAGGGCAGAAACCATGAGTCTGCAACTGCCAGCAGGCCTCAGGTAACCCAGATGACTCAGAGTCCACAACAAAGGATGAATGCAAGGCAATTCACACCTTGTTGGCATTGTGGAGGCTTCCATTCAACCTATTCATGCCGCTTCAAAAGGTATGTTTGCAAGAGCTGTGGAACAATGGGGGACCTCCGATGAGCTTGCAGATGAGCTGCAAGCTCTGCAAAACCTGCTAACCACCACATGGCAGAGGAAGATCGGTCCATGGTGGATCAAAGCAATTTCGAGCCTTCAAGAGAGGAGGCAGATGCTGAAGTACATGAGGTGCACACATTTTTGATGAAATGCTAAATGTAAAATTGAATGGCTTACACGTAGCCATGGAACTGGACACTGGCGCTAGCCAATTCACCATGAGTAAAAAGATGTTTGAGAGACTGTGGTGCAACAAGGCACTCAGACCAGCCCTGAGCCCCATCCACACGAAACTGAGAACGTACACCAAAGAGCTTATCACTGTCCTGGGCAGCGCCATGGTCAAGGTCACCTATGAGGGCACGGTGCATGAACTGCCACTCTGGATTGTCCCGGGCGATGGGCCCACACTGCTTGGAAGGAGCTGGTTGGGTAAAATCCGTTGGAACTGGGATGACATCCGAGCGCTATCACATGTCGATGAGGCCTCATGTACCCAGGTTCTTAACAAATTTCCTTCCCTTTTTGAGCCAGGCATTGGAAACTTTTCCGGGGTAAAGGTACATATCCTCTAGGTCCCAGAGGCCGACCCATTCATCAAAAGGCGTGAGCGGTACCTCACATGATGAGGGAGAGAGTGGAAATCGAGCTGGACAGGCTGCAATGCGAGGGCGTCATCTCTCCAGTGGAATTCAGTGAGTGGGCCAGCCCGATTGTTCCAGTACTCAAAAGTGACTATTAATCATTTCTCGCTACAGGACCAATACCCGCTACCTAAGGCAGACGACCTACTTGCGACGCTGGCAGGAGGCAAGACATTCACCAAGCTCGACCTGACTTCGGCCTACATGATGCAGGAGCTGGAGGAATCTTCAAAGGGCCTCGCCTGCATCAACACGCACAAGGGACTGTTCATCTCCAATAGATGCCCATTTGGAATTCAGTCAGCTGCAGAGGTCTTCCAGAGAAACATGGAGAGTCTACTCAAGTCGGTACCACTCACGGTGGTTTTTCAGGACGACATATTGGTCACGGGTCAGGACACCTTCGAGCACCTACAAAACCTGGAGGAGGTCCTCCAGCGACTGGATCGCGTAGGGCTGCGGCTGAAGAGGTCGAAATGCGTCTTCATGGCAACAGAAGTGGAGTTTTTGGAGAGAAAGATCGCGGCGGACAGCAGTCGGCCCACAGACGCCAAGACAGGGGCTATCAGGAATGCGCCCAGGCCACAGAATGTCACAGAGCTGCAGTCGTTCCTGGGACTCCTCAACTATTTTGGTAACTTCCTACCGGGGTTAAGCACCCTCTTACATGTGTTATTGCGTAAAGATGAGAACTGGGTATGGGGAAAAAAACAAGTAATTGCTTTTGAGAAAGCCAGAAACATTTTATGCTCCAACAAGCTGCTTGTATTGTATAACCCGTGTAAAAGACTTGTGCAAGCGTGTGATGTGTCGTCGTACGGAGTCGGGCATGTATTACAACAAGCTAACGTTGCGGGGAAGTTGCAACCTGTCGCCTATGCCTCCAGGAGCTTGTCTAAGGCCGAGAGAGCCTGCAGCATGATTGAGAAAGAGGCATTAGCGTGTGTGTTCCGGGTAAAAGAAAATCCATCAATACCTGCTTGGCCTCAAATTTGAGCTGGAAACCGATCACAAGCCCCTTATATCCCTGTTCGCTGAAAACAAGGGGATAAATACTAATGCCTCAGCCCGCATACAAAGGTGGGCACTCGTGCTATCAGCGTATAACTATACCATCCGCCACAGGCCAGGCACCGAGAACTGTGCGGATGCTCTCAGTCGGCTACCATTGCCCACCACGGAGGTGGAAATGGCGCAGCCTGCAAACTTGTTGATGTTCATGGAAGCATTTGAAAATGATAAATCACCTGTCTCGGCCCGCCAGATTAGAACTTGGACCAGCCAAGATCCTCCGCTGTCCCTAGTTAAAAAACTGTGTACTGCATGGGAGCTGGGCCAGCATCCCCGTTGAAATGCAAGAGCTAATCAAGCTGCTCCAGCAGCGAAAGGACGAGCTGTCCTTTCAGGCAGACTGCCTGTTGTGGGGTAACCGAGTAGTGCTACCCACAAAGGGCAGGGAGACATTCATCTCGGATATCCACAGCACACACCCGGGTATCGTAATGATGAAAGCGATAGCCAGATCCCACATGTGGTGGCCCGGTATCGACTCTGACTTAGAGTCCTGTGTACAGCAATGCAGCGTGTGTGCTCAGTTGAGCAATGCGCCCAGAGAGACACCACTATGTTTGTGGTCCTGGCCCTCCAGACCATGGTCGAGGATCCATGTCGACTATGCGGGCCCGTTTCTCGGTAAAATGTTCCTGGTGGTGGTGGATGCTTTTGCAAAATGGATTGAATGTGAAATAATGTCGGGAAGCACCGCCACCGCCACCATTGAAAGCCTGAGGGCCATGTTTTGCCACCCACGGCCTGCCTGACATACTGGTCAGTGACAACGGGCCATGTTTCACCAGTGCCGAATTTAAAGAATTCATGACCCGCAATGGGATCAAACATGTCACCTCGGCCCCGTTTAAACCAGCCTCCAATGGGCAGGCAGAGCGGGCAGTACAAACAATCAAACAGAGCCTTAAAAGAGTCACAGAAGGCTCACTCCAAACCCGCCTGTCCCGAATACTGCTCAGCTACCGCAGGAGACCCCACTTGCTCACAGGGGTGCCCCCGGCTGAGCTACTCATGAAAATGACACTTAAAACCAGACTCTCGCTGGTTCACCCCAACCTGCATGATCAGGTAGAGAGTAGGCGACAGCAACAAAATGTAAACGATGGTCGCGCCACTTGTCACGGGAAATTGATCTGAATGACCCTGTGTATGTGCTAAACTATGGACATGGTCCCAAGTGGATCGCGGGCACGGTGATAGCTAAAGAAGGGAGCAGGGTGTTTGTAGTCAAACTGGACCAAACGAGGCTGCGGTTCACAGACTGCCCTGAACAACCCACAACAGGCACCACCTTTTTCGAGCCCACAACACACACCCAAAGGATCAACGACACCACGCCAGACCAGGAAATCAAACCCATCTCACCCAACAGCCCAGCAAGGCCAGGCGCACCCAGCAGCACTGCAGGGCCAACAACACGCCAGCCCAGCGAGGGCACAGCCAACACACCAGAACAGACATTTGTACCGAGGCGGTCCACCACGGAAAGAAAGGCTCCCGACCGCCTCACCTTGTAAATAGTTTTCACTTTGACTTTGGGGGGGAATGATGTTGTGTATCTGTAAAGCATGCACTCCCATGTTCCGCCACCAGGGAGTGCATCCCCTGAAGTCCCAAGGGATCCCAGCATCCCTTGGGGGCACTGTATATAAGCCGGCCCCTAAGGCCCGTTCCTCACTCTAGAGTGTCTTAATAAAGACTGAGGTCACTGTTACTTTAACCCGCCTGTGTGCAGTCTCATCTGTGTTAGGAACACAATAGTAGCAGCTAAAGTGTCATCAGATGGTATTAAAATAGAAGCTCAATTAACGCCTTTCCTCCGCTAAGCCATCTCGCAGGCAGTTGTTCCCCAGATGTTTAGACTGCATTGGCAAAGCCTCCAAGGAGCTCTGGAATAGGATGTCTATTAATTTTCCCCTGTCCTTGTTGACGGAACGGCTGTCAGGATTAGTCTTTGCAAATATCTTTGGAGTCTTGAGTTGGAAAGTAAGGTATGCAATTATCTCGGCCAACTAAAATGCACTGCTCTTCGTTAATCTTTCATCGTCAGCGAACAAAGCAATTGAACCAGTGCTGTGCTGTCAGTACCAACACAATACCAGGGGGACACGCATGAGAGGGTATATACTGATTGAGAATTAGAATTCTCACTGCATTAATTTATGCCTCATTACATTTTCGGAAAAAAAAATCCAGTTGAATTTTTAAAAAGAGTGTAGTTTTCTTTTAAAAAGAAATGACCTGACATTAAAGCTCTTAATGCAAATAATGGTACTTGATTATTTCTTGCGCTGTGTGCTCATTATCCTGCCTGGGAGAATTTTTTTTTTTAAACTCTTCCTCCCTGTCCTGGACGATTCTTGCTGAGCAAATCCTGTGGTACCACGACTGTTAAATATCGAATAACTCCACGAGGCGAAGTACGGTCAGTTAGTTCAGGCATGACCTCACTCCAGTTTATTTATTCTCAAAGTGAGGATTCAACATGGCTGCCCACATTATAAACACGGCTTGCACATGTCTGCCAGTGACCATTAGGACTCCGTAAGTCACGCCCTCCAGTGATAGGTAAAACCCAGTTAACATACGTAACGACCAACTAACCCGTCTCATGCCCGTTGGTACAGCGCAGCCTCCTCTTCCTCATTTATGTGCTGCCCCTCGGCAATATCATCCGAAAAAAGCACAGCATCAGATTACATCTACACGCTGAAGACACCAAGCTCCACCTCATCACCTCTCTGACAAATCGTTGAGTAAATTCAAGGCTCAGATAGAGGTTTTTGGGGGGGGGAGAAATTCAGGTCATAAGAACATAAGAAATAGGAGCAGGAGTTGGCCATACGGCCCCTCGAGCCTGCTCCGCCATTTAATACGATCATGGCTGATCTGATCATGGACTCAGCTCCACTTTCCCGCCCGCTCCCCATAACCCCTTATTTCCTCGTCAGTTAAGAAACTGTCTATCTCTGTCTTAAATTTATTCAATGCCCCAGCTTCCACAGCTCTCTGAGGCTACGAATTCCACAGATTTACAACCCTCTGAGAGAAGAAATTCCTCTTCATCTCAGTTTTAAATGGGCGGCCCCTTATTCTAAGATCATGCCCTCTAGTTCTAGTCTCCCCCATCAGTGGAAACATCCTCTCTGCATCCACCTGGTCAAGCCCCCTCAACCTTATACGTTTCGATAAGATCACCTCTCATTCTTCTGAATTCCAATGAGTAGAGGCCCAACCTCCTCAACCTTTCCTCATAAGTCAACCCCCCTCATCTCTGGAATCAACCTAGTGAACCTTCTCTGAACTGCCTCCAAAGCAAGTACATCCTTTCGTAAATATGGAAACCAAAACTGTCATTGGCGCAAACGACTTTGCGAGCGGACACAGCGCCACTAACAACTCCCGCTAAATTCGGTGGGAGTTTAGCGGTGGCGGTAACCCGTAGTGCCCCGCTCTGCTGCGCCCGGCGATGCTGATGTCAAATCACCCCGCACAATGCCCCGGACCGTAAATTGGGGATCGCCCCCTGAAGCTGCACCAGGCGATGGCAGCGAGAGCTCCAGGGTACATGTACCGGGCGGCCGGTCGTTCGCGGGGCAAAGGTTAAAGGGGAGGGGGCCGGCTGTTCCCCTCACCCAAAAAAAGCCGAATTTCTTGACGCTTTGGACGCGGGATGGTGCCGCGATCAGTCAGCCTGGCGCTCTGCTCGAGTGCCGGGCTGTTGGCACGACAACCACGCTCCCCAGTGGTCCAGATAGGACACTTCTTTTCCTGCAAAGTGTGCAGCTTGAGCCCTTCACTTTAATTCAGGGAAGAGCCCCTCGTACGCAGCAGCGCTACGCGGCCCAGTGCGTAGCGCTGCTGAGCCGTACGACCCACACCCAAGGCATCCGCCCCACTATCGCCCCAGAAAGGAAGTGGAGCGCCTGATTTAGTGCTGCACTTTCTTTTGGGCGCAGGAATCCCAATTTCTCGAGAGGCAAGAGTTTTGCACCTGACGCCGTCCTAAATGGGGTGCTCCTGAATCTTCAGCCCTTGGACTCGAGAGGAATCAGGTGATATGGGGATCGGGCAGGAAATTGGAGTTGAGCTCGAAGATCAGCCGTGACCTTATTAAATGGCGGAGCAGGCTCAAGGGCCTATTCTGCACCTAATTCTTATGTTCTCTCTCACAACCCCTGCACAGCATCAGATATGTCATGCTGCTTGTCCGGCATCCAGTATTGGATGAGCAGAAATTTCTTCCAATTATTTGGAAGCCCTAGGGCTAGACTTTCGGTACATCATTGCCCATATAAGTGCTGAGATTTAGGCTATCGCCCATATTTGATGAAGTGGAAACTAGCACCCGATTATCGCGGCCCAACTTTCAGCACACATGAATGAGCTGCATCGACCAGCCTAATTTTTTTTAAAATATGACATCATCCGCTTGCAAGGCCGAGAATAGTGCTGAAAATGGAAACTTGTGCTGATTATGGCTCAGATTATCGCCAAGCACTACTTTCAGCATTTCGCCCACATGATCACTGGCCCAAAAAGACACTGAGAAAAAGCTGCACTCACCTGATCTTAAGTCGGCACTACGGACGCGATTTTCTAACTCGGAGGATCTATAGTGAAAGGCTGCTTCAAATGCTTGAGGAGAATCAATTTGTGTGTGCTTTTAAGGGCCTTTGACACTTGCCAATCACATTTGTATCTTTAGAGGACAAATTAAGGCCATTTATAGCGATGGGGCCTGTAATTTCTCAACCAGTATTGGTCACTAATCACATGCTGCAGAATAGAGATGGGAGAAGGTATATTGAAGAGCATTATGTGCCCAAAGAGATGGCAGACTGCTGCTGTGGAGGAGACATTACACCCAATGCATTTACAGGGATAAGCGATCACACCTAGACTTGTCAGATAACACATGCATTAGGAGGTTGCACTTCCGAAAGGAGGTCATCGGCGAGATATGCCAGCTCATCAAGAGATCTGCAGCCTGCCAGCACCATCAGGACCGCACTGCCCATTGAGGTTAAGGTTACTGCGGCACTTTCCTTCTACACATCGGGCTCCTTTCAGGCCTCAGTTGGCGACATTTGCGGTATCTCTCAGCACGCCACACATTGCTCCATTCGACAGGTGACTGAAGCCCTTTACACTCGCAGGATGGACTTTATAAACTTCCCTATGACCAGGGAGGCATAGACTGAGAGGGCTTTGGGTTTTTCACAAATAGCAAACTTCCCCAAGATGCAGGGAGCAATAGACTATACACACACACATCGCCCTGCAGAGGTGTTTCAGAACTGAAAGGGATTCCACTCCCTGAATGTGCAACTCGTTATCGACCACAAGCAAATAATCATGGCAGTAAATGCAAATTTTCCAGGCAGCATCCATGATGCGCACATCTTGCGTGAGATCGCTGCCTCTGACCTGTTTAAGAGTCAGCCACAAGGTCACGGTTGGATGCTGGGGGATAAAGGATATGGCCTTACCAGCTGGCTCATGACCCGCCCTGCATAATCCCCAGATTGAAGCCGGGAAGCGCTACAATGAAAGCCATATCGCTACATGCAATATCTTAAACAGCACTTCAGATGCCTGGACCACTCAGGAGGCAACCTACAATACCACCCTGAGCAGGTCGCTGAGTTCATTGTGGTGTGCTGCATGTTGCATCACCTAACTATGAGGAGAGGACAACAATTGCCAGATGGGACCGCCGGTCCACCTCAGGAGAGAGGGGAGGCAGAAGAGGAGGACGAGGAGGAGGAGGATGACGAGGACCTCGGGGAGGTCAATCAGCCTGACGATGAACCCATGCCCCCCCCCCGGCAACACTGGAAAAGCCCCGTGGTGGTTACGCAGCTGCAAAGCTCTCGCGTCAGCAGCTCATAAATAAACGCTTTGCGTGAACTTATATTGGTGACAGTTATTTATGTTTCATCCTTGCCTGGCCATGGCCATTGTATTGATGTTTTACCTTATGTTTAGAAGACACTTCAGGACAATTGTAAAGATAAATAAAAATGTTTAATAACTAAAGATGAATGTGAAAATGTTTTGAACACGTAACACCCAAAGAGTCAACAACATTTGTAACAATATAACACACTCCTACCATTCCAAACAGTGAACATGCAACAAAAATGTATTTTTAACAACTGGCTTCCAAGTTGTTTCTGGTCTAGGATGTCCTGCCCCCATTGCCAATTCCACCCCTTCTTCCTGATGGTCACCTACTTAAAACAAAAGAAAGAGAATCCATTGTGACTCTGCTCAAGAGCCCAAGGGGTTAATTTATCAAAATTATAAACTTCCTTCTGCCCCATGGGGCAAATATACACTTAAAATTCAGAAACTTTCATTTAATAATGTTGACTATCTTTAAAATCTCATTCAGTAATTCAAAAGTGGTTCCTTGCTTAACTAAAAAGAAACCCGTCAGCAGAAAGCGTGAGCTTCTTTCTAGGATTATAAGGCGGCCAAACAAAACATTGAGACGTCATTAAGTCACCACGTAAATTTAAGAAAAGCTTTTCCAAGCAACCAAATACCATATTTTATTTTTCCTTGCAAAAATGAACATAGAGTGCCTTCCTTTGTCTCCTCAATGTGAAAGTCTCATGTCTGGAACCAGAGACATTCACACTTTGAAATAACCAGAATTTCACCATGGCCACAATGAAAGTTGTGTTTTCATCAGTTAATTAACCTCAATAACTTTAATTTTCATGGGACACCATGCAAAGACAGAAACTTTCCCTTTCTCCTTTCCACAACCAAATTGAAGAGACAGTACTTTGGTTACAATTCAAATTTTCTAATTAAATTCATAGCAACTAACTTCAAGGCTAAAGCTTATCGTTTGCAGAACAAAAGGTTTACTGCGATTTCATAACTCCATGAATCGTTATCAAAATAAAACCGCACCTGTGTTTCTAACTCAAAATGTCACTCAATTCTAGGTACACAATCTAAACTGCCCACATCCAGCACACTACAAAGAGTTAAAAAAATCTTTCAACTCTGTCCAAAAAGATGGGCAGAACTAAAGCAGATACTCTTATTTTAAAGACAGGCTTTCAGACAAATGAAAAATTCTTTATCTCCCCAAACATTCACAATCAGGAAAGCTTCCACAGACACTTTCATACAAACTGAAAACTTCTAAACAGCATCATTTAAGGGTACACAGCTATTTGGGCTGGGTGCAGCTCCTTCATGCCTGGATTTCCCTGCAATTCTCCCCATGTGCTGTGTGGACCTTTCCTCGAGAGCCCTCCTCCGCTTTCATACACGTGGCCACATATCTAAGCAACTCCTTGTAAGTAGGGGCGCTAGGCTGCGGTCCTTCTGACTGGAACCTCAGTCTTCCCTTTCTCACAGTCCTTAATAAGGTGCCCACGCTCGCTGTTAAAACAAGCCTGGGGATGGACATCCATCTCACAGACCAGGGTGGCATCTCTCTCAGGGCATGAAGGAATTCTATCTTACAACTTCTTTAAAAATAAGATAAATTAGATTTAGCAACCCTAACCATGAAAGAATTACAGCCTTCAAGGACTGACCCTGGATAATTTGCTTTATTAAGTTCTTAAAACAGAACAATTGTTGAAATAAGCAGTCAGCTTGAATGGCCCAATCTGGATTGTTCATAAAAAATGGCAGCTGCCCTCTTGGCTGCAGATCACAAACCGATCAATGAATACGTGTAAACACACGAGTTAGTTCAGTTGAATTAGCAAAATGTCAAGCACCTCGCAATAGCAAGACTAATTTCTTGGGAGTATAGAGAAGTCATTGGGTAATTTTGTGAAAGTGACACAGCATGATGAAAGCACTTCAAGTGCCCAACACAATAACAAATGACATATGCGACTTGAACATAAATGGTAAACTCACAATATCTATGTATTGATACAGGAGTTAGGACTCAGCAAGAAAATAAGCAATGATAATTAACTTGATCAATAAAAGATCTCATGAAATATGGCAAAGGGTATAAATTATGAAAGCTCGAATGAGAGAGTTGGACAAATGAGTTTCTCACTTACAGAGCAAGGCAGAAGGCACCGTGCTTTTGTTCTGCGGTCTCCTACTTCACACGGATTGAAGGTAACGGCTACCTTGATAATTGATAGAGATCCTGCTTAAACAATTTTAAGAACTGTAATACTGTAATGAAGTTGAGATTTAAAAGTAAGATTCTCTCCTAGAAATAATATTGTATTTTTCATCTTTAGAAGTTAATGTTGCGATTGACTGACTCACCAACTGTAAATTGTCTATTGGTTCTTTAAATAAACCTCTATATATTTTTGAATACTCTCAGTCTTCTGTAGCAATAACTCGCAAACCACGCCTCAAGTATACTCTTTTGGTGAAGAGGTACATTACTGAGGAGCGACCTCCTGGACAGACCCGGACAATATCCGGGATAATTGCAATCTGGCTAAAACTTACTAAAAAGTGATATCTGGAGAGCGGTACATTCTCTGGTTGTTCTTTTCCTTTAGGGAGACACAGTCCGGACCTTTAGACTCCATTAGCATCTTTAAAATTCGGCTACCCCAACACACATGTGGGGGGGGGGGGGGCTCTCACACACACGGGAGTAGGGGGAGGGGGAGTACCGCATACACCGGGGAGGGGTGTCTCTGTAAGACATATCTTTAATGGGATTCAGTATTACAGACACCACTTTGTGATGCACGTCATGTACAATATTATCCGAGTTGGGATTACCACTAGCCTGTTTATTGGTCGTGATATGTGTTTAGGACAAACAATTGGCTTTTCCCACAAATCTGTTTCATTCACAGGAGGAGGAACCTTTGGACGAGTTTTAAATCCTACTGCTTGTCCAACCATGCTCCCTTCCTTGCATCCCTGGATATAATGGATGGTTACCATACCACTGGAAATGTACCCTGGTCCTATATCCTCAGCCATCCCTACTTCCAATCCAAGATCTAAAGGGGCCTCCTTCTCTTTCTTTTACTGAGTCATGGTTTGGAGGGGGATGTGGAGTTTGTCCGTGGACAGGAGATGGCTGTGGGTCTGGGGTCAGAAGGCTCTTACAGCTCTCATGTCCCGTCCACTTTCATTTGGATCATACTGTACCCGATTCGGTGGGGGTATCCCATAGGGCACCCCTTCCTCCTCATCCCACTGGAAGGGACGAATGCGGCTCACCATGCTCGTAATCGTTTGTTGCGTCAGTGACCTGCTAGTGGACTGGAAAAGCTTCATCTGGTTAATATGAAACCATTTAATTCTCTTTGGTAACCGGACTGTATTCCCCGTATAATATCAATGATATTATACGGTCCCTTGTACAGAGGTTCAAACACTCACACCCTGCATTGTTTCGGACCATTCCCTGGCTTCCCACTCCTGAAGATTATTCGGGGCCAGATGTAGTCGGTTGCATTGGTGTGCCCTCCCAATGTTATGGGCAGTCCCCGAGATTCAGTTCGTATAAAATTTCCCCCAAAAAAGTCATTCAGGAACCAGTCCCAAGTCACTTCCTTAGTTTGTTTGTCAGTTAAGGTGGAAACCAATTCCGTGAAATTGTCCACTAAAACCAAACCATATTTATCCTTTCTTAGAGATGGGCAGAGGTCTGACAAAATTCAACTGCACGCACGGCCAGGGTCCCCCTGGTTAACGGGTATGTCCCAGGGGAGCCTTTTGTATGGGTCAGGATTGTTAGCTGCACACACCAAACAGGTTTGACAATAATCCCCTATATCTTCCCTCAAATGGGGTCACCATCCCACCTCTTCTACTCGCTTCCAAGTTGTTTCTGGTCCTGCTGTCAATTCCACCCTTTCTTCCCGATGGTCACCTACTTAAAACAAAAGACAGAGAAATCCATGGTCACTCTGCTTAGGAACCCTTCTGCCCCATGGGGAAAATATTCACTCAAAATTAAGAAACGTTAATTTAATAATGTCCAATATCTTTAAAATTTCATTCAGCCATTCAAAAGTGGTTCCTTGCAAAATTAAGAAAACACCTATCAGCAGAAAGGGTGAGCTTCTTTCTAGGTTTATAAGGCCAAGCAAAACATTGTCTAATGTCATTAAGTCACCACATAAATTTAAGAAAAACTTTTTTCAAACAACTAAACGCCACCTTTTAATTTTCCTAGCAAAAATCATTCACATTCCTTTTTCTCCTCAATGTGAAAGTCTCATGTCCAGAACCAGAGGCATTCACACTTTGAAATAACCAGAATTTCACCATGGCCACAATGAAAGTCGCGTTTTCATAGGTTAATTAACCTCAATAACTTTAATTTTCAAGGGACACCATGCAAAGACAGAAACGTTCCCTTTCTCCTTTCCACAACCAAATTGAAAAGACAGTACTTTATGATTCGAATTTTCTAATTGAATTCATCACAGCTAACATCAAGCCTAAAGCTCATCTTTTGCATAACAAAAGGTCTTCTGTGCATTTCATAACTCCGTAAATCATAATCAAAATAAACCCACACCAGCAATTCTAACTCAAAATGACATTCAATTCTAGGTACACAATCATAAATCTTCCCACATCCAGGACAACGCTACAAAGGGTTAAATAAATTCAGCTCTGTCTGAAAAGGTGGGCGGAGCTTAAAGCAAACATACAGACACTCTTATTTTAAAGACATGCTTTTAGACAAATGAAAAATTCTTTACCTCCCCAAACATTCACAATCAGGAAAGCTTCCACAGACACTTTCATACAAACTGAAAGCTTTTAAACATCATTTAAGGGTACACAGGGATTCGGGCTGAGCCCCCTGCAATTGTCCCCATGGGCTATATGGACCTTTCCTTGAGATGCCTCACCCACTTTCATATACGTGGCCACATATCTAGGCAACTCCTGGTAAGTAGGGGCGCTAGGCTGCGGTCCTTCCGACTCTGGAACCTCAGCCTTCCTTTTCTCAGGCTTCACAGTCTTTAATAAGTTGCTCTCGCTCTCCTCCGTTATAGCAAGCCCGGCCTTCTTCCCCTTTCTCGTATTTTGACCCTTGTTGCTGCCACTTCTTTGTGGCACCTCCTTTCATCACACTCACCTTACCTTTATCCATTAACCTGGTGTTTTTTGTCCATCTAACATGTCTCGAAACGCAGTGTCACTTTCCCCCGAATTATCTTCACCCTCATCCTCTGGATCAAAATCTGAGAGTTAGTAGTCTGCCATATTTACAGGTAGCTATCAGGTCACGCAGCCAATGGTTACGTGTCTGCCCATTCAGATCCTTGCTATCCCACCCATGACATCCTTGTAAGCTGGCCATAGTCAGTCAGCAACTGGAGGCTCGTTGGGGCCCTGCTCTATCTCCACCATGGCTTTAAATGGATTCCCTTTACTGGCTCTCATTACTTGAGAAACTCGTGCCTTCAAACCATCATACTTGCCTCCTGCCCTTTTACTTTCGGGGGCGGGGGGGCAGTCTGCAGAAATACCTGGACTTGGGGTGCAGAGCAATAAACTTTATTTTCTTCATTATCCAGATTACTCAAAACAACTATCATTTCTACCTCCAGGAAATGACCTGGAGGGCCTTCCCTGACTTCTAATCTCTTTCTGTTCGCAGCCACCTTTCTCAAATCTGTCGTATTATACAGAATTACAAATTGGTAATCTACGGGACCTTGAGCTCCCGTCTCCACCCCTGTGCTGGTGGAGAGTGCCTCCTTTGATGCATTGGGGCCATAGCTGGTGGTCTGGCTCCCTGTGGTGGGTCACTCTGTTCAATTTCTACATAGTCTTCAAAATCTAGGCACAATTACTTTCTGCTTGTTGTGACGCACATACAATGCCCCTTAGTATCTGCAGCACATCTTCCAACTCTTTCATCTTTCTTTTGCATTCGGTATGATCGCCTTTTATATTTCGCTGGATGGACCTGTACGCAGCTTTTAAATCTGTATTAGATCGTTCTTCCCGCAGGAGTACAATGTCGTTGACGTTCCTCGTTCTCTGCCCACACATCACACTGCCTCTGAATATTAATACGTTGACTCGTGAGGTATGGTTCATTATTACACCACCTCTCCTTTTTCCTTTCAAATTCATTCTCGTCCGCTCGGTACTTAATCTTTCCTCCTCCAGTTCTTTCAAAAGTCGGTTTACCTCATTTCATTTTCACTAATTTCTGTATGTAACTTATCATTTACACTTTCACAGATTGTAACTTTCCTTCTATATTGGCTATATTCAAGAGGGAGTTAGATATGGCCCTTACTACTAAAGGGATCAAGGGGTATGGAGAGAAAGCAGGAAAGGGGTACTGAGAGAATGATCAGCCATGATCTTATTGAATGGTGGTGCAGGCTCTAAGGGCTGAATGGCCTACTCCTGCACCTATTTTCTATGTTTCTATGTATAGGCCAACAACCTCGGCCGACAATGGACCCTTGTGTCGATAAATCAGCCTCCACCATTGGATCATCACCATCTATAATAACCCGCACCCACCCCTCCCCGAGGGGCAACTTCTTAGTCACATATTTCACAACCAACTCATCCATAGTCCTTGACATTGCTGGTCTATCACAAGTCCCTGTTCGGCTGCCAAAACTGTAAGACTTATCTTTAAGAACAGGTTTTAGGCTGTAACATTTATCATCACTTTACAGAGTTCAAACTTACGAGAAAAAAACCAACAGACAGACTCAGAATGTTTCTTTCCCTCATCCTTCTCCAGGGGGTATTGTTACTTATAATAATAAATAATAATAATAATAAAAGTAAATACAAGCAGTTTAGGATAGCATCAAATGAACAATTAGCCCACATCAACCTATCCCTATTAATATACAGTGTAACAGTTAAAATTGCCAATCTTCCAAGTGAGTAAAAGAACAAAGACACTCACACCAAACTGTGGTCAGCGATTGGAAATTAACTCCTCGATTCCCTTAGTAACTGACCAGGTTATCAATCCCGTGACTGCAGCAGTGGACGAAAGACTTCACACTGTAATTATACTTAGAAAATTGGCTATTGGCCTACTGTGTGCATGTTCCAAACTACCCAGACAGCAAAAAAGTCTGCAGTTTGTTAACCTTTAATGTTATATTTCAGTCAAATGTAACTTCTGTGAGCTCGGTTGGTTCTCTTATCAATCCCTGGAACAGTTACTTCACTTGACTGCATTTCTTAAAGTTCAACAAAAAGGTCTCTAGGCCTGCAAGGTATACTGGGTTATAAGGATTGTGTCAATTTGTAGGTTCTGCCATCTTAAAGCAGAAAACAGTGTATCTCACACAGGGGAGGCCCGTCTCTCCCCTCCCTCTCACACAGGGGAGGGACCGTCTCTTCCCTCTCATACAGGGGAGGGGCCGTCTCTTCCCTCCCTCTCACACAGGGGAGGGGCCGTCTCTCCCCTCCCTCTCACACAGGGGAGGGGCCGTCTCTCCCCTCCCTCTCACACAGGGGAGGGGCCGTCTCTCCCCTCCCTCTCACACAGGGGAGGGCCGTCTCTCCCCTCCCTCTCACACAGGGGAGGCCCATCTCTCCCCTCCCTCTCACACAGGGGAGGCCCGTCTCTCCCCTCCCTCTCACACAGGGGAGGCCCGTCTCTCCCCTCCCTCTCACACAGGGGAGGCCCGTCTCTCCCCTCCCTCTCACACAGGGGAGGGGCCGTCTCTCCCCTCCCTCTCACACAGGGGAGGCCCATCTCTCCCCTCCCTCTCACACAGGGGAGGGGCCGTCTCTCCCCTCCCTCTCACACAGGGGAGGGGCCGTCTCTCCCCTCCCTCTCACACAGGGGAGGCCCGTTTCTCCCCTCCCTCTCACACAGGGGAGGGACATGAAACAGGAAAAATGGAAAGAAAATGAAAAGATATGAAAGGACAATGAAAATTGAGAAAGAAATAGCAAGAGGGAAAAGAGAAATGGGGCAAAGAGAAAAAGAATAAAATGGAGGGAAGAGATGGAAAAGAAACAGAAAGGTCAGAGGAAAAAAAAGAGGAAAAAGGGAGACACACTCACTCAGCGCACAGACTTCTCTAATCATTCAACAATACAGCTACATTTCCTGGACCGAGAGACCCCAACTTTAAAGACAGAAGCAAAAGCAGTGATACAGCTCCATTACCCGGAGAGTGACGCTTGCATTGAAATTCACACAATGCTCCCAAACAGTCTGCAGCACCACTAAAAGATACTGAAAGTTAGCTCTGCAGGCCCTTAAATAGCTCAACCCTGTCACTAAATCCCCTCCATGCCCAGTCCAAAATTTCCCAACCGACCAGCTTGCTGCTTCCCCCCACCCCACCCCCGCCTCCCAGGTGTGGGAGAGTCCACGGTGAATTTGTCTGTAACCAGGGGAGGGGCGAACTGCTATCATGCACTGTGTCCCGAATGGTCCCTTCCTCCCCCTCCCCCAGACCCCTGAGTGCAGACAGGCAGAGACTGGACTGATGGACCTTGGCAATCCTCACTCCTCACACAGTTACATTCTCCTGCACCCTCACTGGGTCTCTTGCTGCAGAAATCTGGTTTGATAGGTTCCCCCTCCCAACCCCCAGCCCCTGCCTGCTGGCTTCCTGTTTTACCCTGAGCTTCCTCCTCTTTCCCCAGCTCATCCTGTACAGTGTGTGTGAGAGTGTGTATGTATGTATGGTGTGTGTGAGTGTGAGTGATGTGTGTCTGTCTGTCTGTCTGTCTGTATGGTGCGTTTTGTGGCTCATATGAATGTCTGCTTGGCCCCCGGCCTGTGAGCACCATCGGAGCAGGCCGGGGAGCGGAAGGAGCAGTGTGGTGACATAACACTCCAGGGAGCAACACGCTGGAGCAGGAGAGCGACGGTAGTGAAAAGGGATGTCACCGTAACCCAGGTCGGTGATTGGAGCGTGGGCAGGTACATCAGGAGCGGTGAGATCGGGGCGATGGAGCGGCGAGAGACTGTAGAGGGACGTGATCGGGGCCCAGGAGAGGCGCGAGTTCGGGGCCCAGAAGAGGCGAGGACCCAGGGGCAGCACGGGCCCAGCCCACACTGCGATATGTGAGCGCACTAGGTCCGTGCAGCAGAGCAGGTCTCCAGTCGTCCTGGATAACCCTTGCCACTGGACCAAGGCCTAGCTCTGTCAAGCCCGTGTGGTGACTGGTGTGCAACGGCCACCCCACGTTAAAAAAAATCCACGCACAGGCATCTTCCACCCTTCAAGATTTAGTTCGGACCTAGAATTTTAGGTCCATTTTGATGTGGAAGTGTGTGTGAATGGTGTGTGTGTATGGTGTGTGTGTGTGTGTGTGATGCAGCTAACCCTGAGGATTGTACAGTGTGTGTGCTTCCCAACAATGTATCTGGGGTTCATGAGGACGCATTGTCTGCTGTAACTGGGCAGCTTTAGCTCATCGTACACCCTGCTATCATTACAACAGAGGCTTTTCTCAGTGATTCCTGTTAAAGCCACAGGGCCTAAATTTACCTCCGCCCAAAATGGGTGCCCCTTCCACTCCTGAAGCGTTTATCCCACCGTGTCAGATCAGGTCGCCTCTTTTGGTTAATTCAGATCTTTGTCATTTTTTGGAAGCGGACCGGAAGTTGGTCACAATGGGGGCTGAGGTGAGTACACGAGGGGGTCGGCAGTGGAGGCGGGACCGAGTCTCCGTCGCTGTCAGTCAGCAGTGGAGTGGAGATGATGTCACGATGCGTGTGCGTCACCTCGCTCTGCCCTTCACTGAAAGGGGAGAGCCTTCAGCATTCAGAAACAGAAACAGAAACACCAGGGAGGGTTTCGGCCGGGCCAGCGGACTGGCACCCAAGAGAGGATTTCAGGCTGCCTGTTGGCTGCCCGGCCGAACCCAGGGGCACAATTGTCGGCCCAAACTTGCAGTCGGCCGGCAAAAATAAATGGCGGCCGCGGCAGGGCATCCTTCCGTTGAAGGGCCACCGCTCACAGACTGAAAGCAAGGCTTTTTTTAAATTTCAAAATATACTTTATTCATGTAAAAAATTTGTACAGTACATTCAAAAGCAGTTCAGTACGGTTAGCTGCGGTCAGCAATCCCATACACTGCATTTGGGTGCTGACGGCGGTTCTGTTCGATACATTTCCTTGCTTTTCAGTTCAAGTACAATTTGGTACAATACGGGATACATTGTAGTACATTCAACAAAATGACATTACATGTGTCACTATACAGTACACGGAAAGGGTGACGGTATATTTACATTTTGAAAGCAAGGTGCACCGACAGAACAAGGCGGACCGAGGATTTTTCTCACTGAATTTGGCTGGAGGTGCAGGAGATCGGTGGTTCACCATTCATCACACCCTTAGGACGGTCGGCAGCAGGGCAGAAGTGGGGACGTCCAGATAAATCCCCAAACTAAATTTCGACGGCAGCGGCCATTGGACCGGAAGTCGGTGGCCGCTCGAATCCGCCACTTGGCCACCACTTTCTGGTGGTAAGAGGCCTTTTTAGGTGTTGAATTTCGGCCTCAAACTCTCTTTCCAATACACTTTACTCACTGCCTCCCTCTGCTGGTGTCTCCCTATTTCACAGCTCACTCAGCTATACCGCTCACTGCCTCCCTCTGCTAGTGTCTCTCTATAATCACAGCTCACTCACTGTCTCTCACTGCCTCCCTCTGCTGGTGTCTCTATATTACAGCTCACTCACTATCTCTCACTGCCTCCCTCTGCTGGTGTCTCTATATTACAGCTCACTCACTATCTCTCACTGCCTCCCTCTGCTGGTGTCTCTCTATATCACAGCTCACTCACTGTCTCTCACTGCCTCCCTCTGCTGGTGGTGGTGGTCATCATCATCATCGGCAGTCCATCAAAATCGAGGGAGACTTCCTTCCTTTCTAAAAAAGTGAGTTCTCAGGTGACTGAACAGTCCAATACGGGAATTACAGTCTCTGTCACAGGTGGGACAGACAGTGGTTGAGGGTAAGGGTGGGTGGGACTAGTTTGCTGCATGCTCCTTCCGCTGCCTGCACTTGGCTTCTGCATGCTCTCGGCGACGAGACTCGAGGTGCTTAGCGCCTTCCCAGATGCTCTTCCTCCACTTAGGGTGGTCTTTGGCCAGGGACTCCCAGGTGCCGGTAAGGATGTTGCATTTTAAAAAGAAGGCTTTGAGAGTGTCCTTGTAACGTTTCCTCTGTCTACCTTTGGCTCGTTTGCCGTGTAGGAGTTCAAGTAGAGCGCTTGTTTTGGGAGTCTCGTGACTGGCATGCAGACAATGTGGCCTACCATGAGCTTGGTGGTGGATTTGAGGGCCTAGTCTTCGAACACTCTTTTCCTCAGGCGGCTGAAGGCTGCACTGGCGCACTGGAGGTGGTGTTGAATCTCCACATCAATGTCTGCTTTTGTTGATAGGAGGCTCTCGAGGTAGAGGAAATGGTCCACGGTGTCCAGGGCCACGCCATGGATCTTGATGACTCGAGGGAGTGCTGTACGGTGAGGACAGGCTGCTGGAGGACCTTTGTCTTACGGGCATTTAGCATAAGGCCCATGCTTTCGTATGCCTCAGTAAATACATCGACTATGTCCGGATGTTCAGCCTCTGAATGTGCGCAGACACAGGCATTGTCCGCGTACTGTAGCCCAACGACAGAGGTTAGGGTGGTTCTTGGATCTGGCCTGGAGACGGCGCAGGTTGAACAGGTCCCCACAGGTTCTGTTGTTTAGTTCCACTCCAGTAGGGAGTTTGTTGATTGTGAGGTGGAGCATGGCAGTGAGAAGATTGAGAAGAGGGTTGGGGCAATGACACAGCCCTGATTGACCCCAGTCCGGACGTGGATTGGGTCTGTAAAGAATCCGTTGGTAAGGATCACGGCCTGCTTGTCGTCGTGGAGCAGGCGAAGGATGTTGATGAACTTTTGGGGGCATCCAAAAAGGAGGAGGACGCTCCATAGACCCTTGCAATTGATAGTGCCAAAGGCCTTTGTAAGGTCGAAGAAGGCTATGTACAAGGACTGGTGCTGCTCCCTGCATATTTCCTGCAGCTGCAAAGATTATTCCCATATCACAGCTCACTCAGTTACACCGCTCACTGCCTCCCTCTGCTGATTTCTCTCTCTATCACTGAGTGAGCTGTGATAACATCATCATTGTAAAGTCCTGTCCCCTCAGTACAGATTCACACGAGGCATGTAGTGAAGTCAAGGTCACTCTGGACTTGTACCTTTATTTCACAGCTCTGGAATGCTGCACTTGCCTGAGACCTGTCCTTATATACCTGTCTCTTGCAAGTGCACCCCTGGTGGTAAGGTATGCTGGTGGTTACAGGTCATATCTTATTACAGTCATGTATAGCATGTTAGGATACAGTTAAATATAATAATGTAAGATACATGACATCATCCTCCCCCAAGGTCTTATTGTCTTTATAGGTTCAGTCTCTCAGGTGGTCTATGCTCTCGCATGGAGCGTCTGAGTTGTGGTTCAGTTGTTTGCCTTGGTGTCTGTTTTTCTTTGGGTGTGGTTGCTGGTATCTCGCCTGGGCTGTCTGTTTCGATTGGTGTGATTGTTGTTGACTCGCCTGGGCTGTCTGTTGGGATTGTCCTTTCCTCAGGTTGTTCCCTCTGTCTGTCCACCAGGTGTGGTGCGAGTTCCACATTGTAGTCTGCCTCTGGTTCCGCAGTGTTGTTGGTAAATCTGCTTTTGACTTGGTCTACATGCCTCCGGCAGGTTTTGCCATTGTCCATTTGTACTACCAGTAGCCGGTTTCCTTCCTTGCCTGTTACTGTCCCTGCAAGCCATTTGAGACCCCTGCCATAGTTTAGTACAAACACTTTGTCTCCTATCTCATTCCATCTCCCCCTCGAATTTCTGTCATGGTACTCAGTCAGCTTATGGCACTTTGCCTCAACGATTTCGTGCATGTCTGAGAGGATTAATGAGAGCCTTGTTTTTAAAGTCCTTTTCATCAACAGTTGCGCGGGGGGGATCCCAGTCAATGAATGTGGATGAGATCTGTATGCCAGCAGCAGTCGCGACAGGCGACCCTGCAGCGTGGGACCTTGGATTTTAAGCATGCCTTGTTTAATGATTTGCACTGCTCTCTCCACCTGGCCGTTGGAGGCCGGCTTGAACGGTGCCGTCTTGACGTGATTTATGCCGTGGTCAATTATAAAGACTTGGAATTCTGCGCTGGTGAAGCACGGACCATTGTCACTGACCAATATGTCAGGGATTCTGTGCGTTGCAAACATGGTTGCGAGGCTCTCCACAGTGGTGGAGATTGTGCTCGAGTTTAAAATGGTGCATTCGATCCACTTTGAAAATGCATCTACCACTATGAGGAACATTTTGCCCATGAATAGGCCTGCATAGTCTACGTGCACCCGCGACCACGGTTTGGTAGGCCAGGGCCAGGGGCTCAGGGGAGCCTCCCTGGAGGCATTGCTGAGTTGGGCACAAATGGTGCACCTTCGGATTCAGAGCTCCAAGTCCGCGTCAATACCAGGCCACCAGACGTGGGATCTGGCTATGGCCTTCATGAGAACGATCCCCGGGTGCTCGCGGTGGAGCTCCCGGACAAATGCCTCTCTGCCTCGCAGAGGCATGACTACTCGGCTGCCCCACATCAGGCAGTCTGCTTGTAGTGATAGCTCATGCATGCGCTTGTGAAAGGGTTTTAATTCCTCGGGGCAGGCATCGCGAGCCTCTGCCCAGTCACCGGTTAGGACACATCTTTTTACTAAGGATAACGTGGGGTCGCTGGCCGTCCAGGCTCTGATTTGGCGAGCCTTCATGGGCGAACCTGTGGAATCAAAGGCATTGATTGCCATGACTATCTCACAGTCCTGTTCGTCAGACCCTTCCGTGGTCGCCAGGGGTAGCCTGCTGAGCGCGTTGGCACAGTTGTCTGTGCTTGGTCTGTGCCTTATGGTATAGTCGTAGGACGCCAGCAGGAGTGCCCACCATTGAATTCGCGCCGAGGCATTGTCGTTTATTGCCTTGCTCTCGGATAAGAGGGACGTGAGGGGCTTGTGGTCGGTTTCTAACGCGAATTGGCACCGAAAAGGTTTTGGTGCATCTTTTTGACACAGTACACTAACGCGAGCGCCTCCTTCTTTACCATTCCGTACCCGCGCTCCGCCCGCGAAAGTGACCTCGAGGCATAAGCTACGGGTTGTAATTTGCCCGCACTATTGACATGTTGCAAAACACACCCGACCCCATACGCTGACGCATCGCATGTGAGAACTAGCTTTTTACCTGGATCAAAGAAAGTCAAAACACTGTTGGAACACAGAAGGTTGCGTGCCTTATTGAAGGCGCGTTCCTGGGCGTCCCCCCAAAATCAATCGCACCCCTTCCTGAGTGGCAGGTGGAGAGGCTCCAGCAGCGTGCTTAAGTTCTGCATAAAGTTCCCAAAGAATTGAGTAGCCCGAGAAAGGCACGCAGTTCTGAGACATTCCGGGGCCTGGGTGCCAGGCGAATTGCTTCTGTTTTGGACTCTGTTGGGCGGATTCCATCAGTGGCAATCCTTCTGCCCAAAAATTCAACCTCGGGTGCGAGAAACAGGCACTTGGATTTCTTGACTCGTAGGCCTACCCAATCTAACCGCTTTAGTACTTCCTCCAAATTACGGAGATGGGAGTCGGTGTCCCTGTCCGTGATAAGTATGTCGTCTTGAAATACAACCGTCCCCGGGATGGACTTGAGCAGACTCTCCATGTTGCGCTGGAATATGGCAGCTGCCGACCTGATGCCGAATGGGCATCGATTGTACATGAAAAGGCCTCGATGTGTGTTGATGGTGGTGAGTAGCTTGGATTCTTCGGTCAATTCTTGCGTCATATACACAGATGCGAGGTCTAGTTTTGAGAAAAGTTTACTTCCAGCCAATGTGGCAAATAAGTCCTCTGCTCTGGGCAGCAGGTACTGGTCATGCAGGGAGACTCTGTTTATGGTAGATTTGTAGTCCCCACAGATTCGTACGGATCCATCAGGCTTCATGACTGGGACGATGGGACTTGCCCAGTCACTAAATTCCACAGGTGATATAATGCCTTCCCGCAGAAGCCTGTCTAGTTCGTGCTCAATCTTTTCCCTCATCACATAGGGTACAGCTCTGGCCTTGTGATGGACCGGTCTAGCATCCTGTGTGATATAGATTTTGACTTTGGCCCCTTTGAAAGTGCCCACACCTGGCTGAAAGAGATGTTCAAATCGCTTTATAACTGTTGAGCAGGAGGTCTGTTCCTCTAATGACATGGCATGGACATCATCCCATTTCCAGTTTAGTTTTGCCAGCCAGCTTCTCCCCAGCAGTGCTGAGGGGTCTCTGGGGACAATCCACAGGGGAAGTCGGTTCACTGTCCCTTTGTGTGTGACAGAGAGCATGGCGCTGCCGAGGACTGGTACGATTTCTTTGGTATAGGTCCTTAGTGTGGTGTCGACTCTTGTGAGTTTTGGTCTGTCTCTTTTATGCGGCCACAGTTGTTCAAATTGTTGAGCACCCATGAGAGATTGACTCGCTCCCGTATCCAGCTCCATGTTGACAGATATCCCATTGAGTAGGACCCTCATCATTATAGGAGGTGTCCTGTTGTAGGAGCAGCGGCCATTGATCGTGTTGACCCGCTGTACATCCAAAACGGAGGAGGATGTTCCATAGACCCTCGCGATTGACAGTGTCAAAGGCCTTTGTAAGTTCGAAGAAACATAGAAACATAGAAACATAGAAAATAGGTGCAGGAGCAGGCCATTCAGCCCTTCTCGCCTGCACCGCCATTCAATGAGTTCATGGCTGAACATGAAACTTCAGTACCCCCTTCCTGCTTTCTCGCCATACCCCTTGATCCCCCTAGTAGTAAGGACTTCATCTAACTCTCTTTTGAATATATTTAGTGAATTGGCCTCAACTACTTTCTGTGGTAGAGAATTCCACAGGTTCACCACTCTCTGGGTGAAGAAGTTTCTCCTCATTTCGGTCCTAAATGGCTTACCCCTTATCCTTAGACTGTGACCCCTGGTTCTGGACTTCTCCAACATTGGGAACATTCTTCCTGCATCTAACCTGTCTAAACCCGTCAGAATTTTAAACGTTTCTATGAGGTCCCCTCTCATTCTCAAAGCCAGGTATAAGGACTGGCGCTGCTCCCTGCATTTTTCCTGCAGCTGTCGCGCTGCAAAAATCAAATCCGTTGTGCCCCGTAGGGGACGAACTCCGCGCTGTGACTCCGGGAGGAGCTCCTCGGCCACAGGGAGAAGACGGTTGAGGAAAACTCTAGCGAAAACTTTCCCAGTGGCTGACAGAGAGATTCTTCTGTAGTTCCCGCAGATGGACTTGTCCCCTTTTTTAAAGATGGTCACGATCACTGCATCTCTGAGATCTCCCGGCCTCTCCGCCATACTTTAGTGCCTCAGCAGGGATTCCATCCACTCCCGTTGCGTTGTTGTTCTTTAGCTGTCTTATGGCTTTTTCTGCCTCATGCAGTGTTGGGGTTTTACTGAGGTGGTGGCGGGTCGCATGCTGCGGGATGGAGTCGAGAACACTCAAGTCAAAGGCAGAGTCTCGATTGAGGAGATCTTCGAAGTGCTCCTTCCAGCGGGTCCCGACTCCCCCTAGCACTAATAGACCCTAATAGGGGGTGAATAAATCCCTACTTTAAACCCTAATCCTGCAAATCCCAAAATCCGGGCCAACTAGAGGCTTTGCTCCTAACCACCCACTGACGACGATTATCGGACTCTCTCTATCACAGCTCACTCAGTTACACCACCCACTGCCTCCCTCTGCTGGTGTCTCCCTATATAACAGCTCACTCAGTTACGCTGCTCAATGCCTCCCTCTGCTGGTGTCTCCCTATATCACAGCTTACTCAATTACACCGCTCACTGCCTCCCTCTGCTGGTGTCTCCCTATATCACAGCTTACTCAGTTACACCGCTCACTGCCTCCCTCTGCTGGTGTCTCCCTATATAACAGCTCACTCAGTTACACTGCTCACTGCCTCCCTCTGCTGGTGTCTCCCTATATCACAGCTCACTCAGTTACACCGCCCACTGCCTCCCTCTGCTGGTGTCTCCCTATATCACAGCTCACTCAGTTACGCTGCTCAATGCCTCCCTCTGCTGATGTCTCCCTATATCACAGCTCACTCAGTTACGCTGCTCAATGCCTCCCTCTGCTGGTGTCTCCCTATATCACAGCTTACTCAATTACACCGCTCACTGCCTCCCTCTGCTGGTGTCTCCCTATATCACAGCTTACTCAATTACACCGCTCACTGCCTCCCTCTGCTGGTGTCTCCCTATATCACAGCTCACTCAGTTACACTGCTCACTGCCTCCCTCTGCTGGTGTCTCCCTATATCACAGCTCACTCAGTTACACTGCTCACTGCCTCCCTCTGCTGGTATCTCCCTATATCACAGCTCACTCAGTTACACTGCTCACTGCCTCCCTCTGCTGGTGTCTCCCTATATCACAGCTTACTCAATTACACTGCGCACTGCCTCTCTTTGCTGGCGTCTCCCTATATCACAGCTCACTCAGTTACACTGCTCACTGCCTCTCTTTGCTGGCGTCTCCCTGCATCATCATCATCATAGGCAGTCCTTCGAAACGAGGATGACTTGCTTCCAAACCAAAAAGGGATAAGTTCACAGGTGTTCCAATGACGGACCTAATATTCCAGATCCTGAGCTACATCCTGAAGGGTGAAAGATTTCTGTGCGTGGATTTTTTTAACCTGTGGTGGCCGTTGCACACTAGCCACCACATGGGCTTGACAGAGCGAGGTCTTGGTCCAGTGGCAAGAATTACCCAAGATGACTGGAGACCTGCTCTGCTGCACGGGCCTAGTGCACACACATATCGCAGTGTGGGCTGGTCCATGCTAGAAACATAGAAACATAGAAAGTAGGTGCAGGAGTAGGCCATTCGGCCCTTCGAACCTGCACCACCATTCAATAAGATCATGGCTGATCATTCCCTTAGTACCCCTTTCCTGCTTTCTCTCCATACCCCTTGATCCCCTTAGCCGTAAGGGCCATATCTAACTCCCTCTTGAATATATCCAATGAACTGACATCAAGAACTCTCTGCGGCAGGGAATTCCATAGGTTAACAACTCTCTGAGTGAAGAAGTTTCTCCTCATCTCAGTCCTAAATGGCCTACCCCTTATCCTAAGACTACGTCCCCTGGTTCTGGACTTCCCCAATATCGGGAATATTCTTCCCGCATCTAACCTGTCCAGTCCCGTCAGAATCTCATTCGTTTCTCTGCGATCCCCTCTCATCCTTCTGAACTCCAATGAATAAAGGCCCAGTTGATCCAGCTTCTCCTCATATGACAGTCCAGCCATCCCTGGAATCAGTCTGGTGAACCTTCGCTGCACTCCCTCAATAGCAAAATCATCCTTCCTCAGATTAGGAGACCAAAACTGAACACAATATTCCAAGTGAGGCCTCAGTAAGGCCCTGTACAACTGCTGCAGACCTCCCTGCTCCTATACTCCAATCCCCTAGCTATGAAGGCCAACATACCGTTTGCCTTCTTCACCGCCTGCTGTACCTGCATGCCCACTTTCAATGACTGATGAACCATGACACCCAGGTCTCGTTGCACCTCCACTTTTCCTAATCTTCCGCCATTCAGATAATATTCTGCCTTCATGTTTTTGCCCCCAAAATGGATAACCTCACATTTATCCACATTATATTGCATCTGCCATGCATTTGCCCACTCACCTAACCTGTCCAAGTCACCCTACAGCCTCCTAGCATCCTCCTCACAGCTCACACTGCCACCCAGTTTAGTGTCATCTGCAAACTTGGAGATATTACACTCAATTCCTTCATCTAAATCGTTAATGTATATTGCAAAGAGCTGGGGTCCCAGCACTGAGCCCTGCGGCACTCCACTAGTCACTGCCTGCCATTCTGAAAAGGACCTGTTTATCCCGACTCTCTGCTTCCTATCTGCCAACCAGTTCTCTATCCACGTCAGTACATTACCCTCAATACCATGCACTTTGATTTTGCACACCAATCTCCTGTGCGGGACCTTGTCAAAAGCCTTTTGAAAGTCCAAATACACCACATCCACTGATTCTCCCTTGTCCACTCTACTCGTTACATCCTCAAAAAATTCCAGAAGATTCGTCAAGTATGATTTCCCTTTCATAAATCCATGCTGACTTGGTCCGATCCTGTCACTGCTTTCCAAACGAGCTGCTATTTCATCCTTAATGATTGATTCCAACATTTTCCCCACTACTGCTGTCAGGCTAACCGGTCTATAATTACCCGTTTTCTCTCTCCCTCCTTTTTTAAAAAGTGGTGTTACATTAGCTACCCTCCAGTCCATAGGAACTGAGCCAGAGTCGATAGACTGTTGGAAAATGATCACCAATGCATGCATTATTTCTTAGGCAACTTCCAAAAGTACTCTGGGATGCAGACTATCAGGCCCCGGGGATTTATCGGCCTTCAATCCCATCAATTTCCCTAACACAATTTCCTGCCTAATAAGGATATCCTTCAGTTCCTCCTTCTCAATAGACCCACTGTCCCTTAGTACATTCAGAAGGTTATTTGTGTCTTCCTTCGTGAAGACAGAACCGAAGTATTGGTTTAATTGGTCTGCCATTTCTTTGTTCCCCATTATAAATTCACCTGAATCCAACTGCAAGGGACCTACGTTTGTCTTCGCTAATCTTTTTCTCTTCACATATTTATAGAAGCTTTTGCAGTCAGTTTTATGTTGCCTGCAAGCTTCCACTCGTACTCTATTTTCACCCTCTTAATTAAACCCTTAGTCCTCCTCTGTTGAATTCTAAATTTCTCCCAGTCCTCAGGTTTGTTGCTTTTTCTAGCCAATTTATATGCTTCTTCCTTGGCTTTAACATTATCCTTAATTTCCTTTGTTAGCCGCGGCAGATTAAGAAAAGGGGAGGTGCAACGAGACCTGGGTGTCATGGTTCATCAGTCATTGAAAGTTGGCATGCATGAACAGCAGGCGGTGAAGAAGGCAAATGGTATGTTGGCCTTCATAGCAGGGAGGTCTTACTGCAGTTGTTCAGGGCCTTAGTGAGGCCTCACCTGGAATATTGTGTTCAGTTTTGGTCTCCTAATCTGAGGAAGGATGTTCTTGCTATTGAGGTAGTGCAGCGAAGGTTCACCAGGCTGATTCCAGGGATGGCTAGACTGACATATGAGGAGAGACTGGATCAACTGGGCCTTTATTCACTGGAGTTCAGAAGGATGAGAGGGGATCTCATAGAAAGGTTTAAGATTCTGATGGGACTGGACAGGTTAGATGTGGGAAGAATGTTCCCGATGTTGGGGAAGTCCAGAACCAGGGGACACAGTCTTAGGATAAGGGGTAGGCCATTTAGGACTGAGATGAGGAGAAACGTCTTCACTCAGAGAGTTGTTAACCTGTGGAATTCCCTGCCGCAGAGAGTTGTTGATGTCAGTTCATTGGATATATTCAAGAGGGAGTTAGATATGGCCCTTACGGCTAAGGGGATCAAGGGGTATGGAGAGAAAGCAGGAAAGGGGTACTGAGGGAATGATCAGCCATGATCTTATTGAATGACGGTGCAGGCTCGAAGGGCCGAATGGCCTACTCCTGCAACTATTTTCTATGTTTCTCTGTTTCTATGTCTCTGTCACAGGTGGGACAGATAGTCATTGAGGGAAGGGGTGGGTGGGACTGGTTTCCGCTGCCTGCGCTTGATTTCTGCACTCTCTCGGCGACAAGAATTGAGGTGCTCAGCATCCTCCTGCATGCTCTTCCTCCACTTAGGGCGGTCTCTGGCCAGGGACTCCCAGGTGTTAGTGGGGATGTTGCACTTTCAGGGAGGCTTTGAGGGTGTCCTTGTAACATTTCCGCTGTCCACCTTTGGCTCATTTGCCGTGAACGAGTTCCAAGTAGAGCGCTTGCTTTGGGAGTCTCGTGTCTGGCATGCGAACTATGTGGCCTCCCAGTGGAACTGATCAAGTGTGGTCAGTGCTTCGAGGCTGGGGATGTCGGCCTGATCGAGGATGGTAACGTTGGTGCGTCTGTCCTCCTCGGGGATTTGTAGGATCTTGCGGAGACATCGTTGGTGGCATTTCTCCAGCGACTTGAGGTGTTTACTGTACATAGTCCATGTCTCAGAGCCATAGAGGAGGGAAGGTATTTCTACAGCCTTGTAGACCATGAGCTTGGTGGCAGTCTTAAGTATCTGGTTTTCAAACATTCTTTTCCTCAAGCAGACGAAGGCTGCACTGGCGCATTGGAGACGGTGTTGGTTCTCATCGTCAATGCCTGCTCTTGTTGATGAGAGGCTCCTGAGATATGGGAAGTGGTCCACATTGTCCAGGGCCACGCCGTGGATCTTGATGACTGGGGGGCAGTGCTGTGCAGTGAGGACAGGCTGGTGGAGGACCTTTGTCTTACGGATGTTTAGCGTAAGGCCCATGCTTTCGTATGCCTCAGTAAATACATTGACTATATCCTGGAGTTCAGCCTCTGTGTGTGCGCAGATACAGGCATCGTCCGCGTACTGTAGCTCGACGACAGAGGTTGGGGTGGTCTTGGACCTGGCCTGGAGACAGCAAAAGTTGAACAGTTTCCCATGGTTCTGTCGTTTGGTTCCACTCCAGCGAGGAGCTTGTCGACTGTGAGGTGGAGCATGGCAGCGAGAAGATTGAGAAGAGGGTTGGGGCAATGATGCAGCTCTGATTGACCCCGGTCCGGACGTGGATTGGGTCATCGTGGAGCAGGCGGAGGATGGTGATGAACTTTTGGGAGCATCCGAAATGGAGGAGGACATTCCATAGACCCTCACGGTTGACAGTGTCAAAGGCCTTTGTAAGGTCGAAAAAGGCCATGTATAAGGGCTGTTCCCTGCATTTTTCCTGTAGCAAAAATCATGACGGTTGTGCCCCGTAGGGGACGAAATATACACTGTGACTCTGGGAGGAGCTCCTCAGCCACAGGGAGAAGACGGTTGAGGAGGACTCTCGCGACGATCTACCCAGTGGCTGATAGCAGGGAGATTCCTCTGTAGTTGCCGCAGTCGGAATTGTCCACTTTTTTAAAGATGGTTACAATCACTGCATCACGGAGATCTCCCGGCATGCTCTCCTCCCTCCAGATGATGGAGATGAGGTCATGTATTCATGCCAGTAGTGCCTCTCCGCCATACTTCAGTGCCTCAGTAGGGATTCCATCCGCTCCCGTAGCCTTGTTGTTCTAAGCTGCCTTATGGCTTTTTCTACCTCGTGCAGTGTTGGGGTTTTACTGAGGTGGTGGCGGGTAGCATGCTGCGGGATGGAGTCGAGAACACTCGAGTCAAAGGCAGAGTCTCAGTTGAGGAGATCTTTGAAGTGCTCCTTCCAGCAGGCCCTGACTGCCTCGGTGTCCTTGATGAGTGTTTCCTCATTCTTGGCCAACAGTGGGGTGGGGCCTTGGGTCTTTGGACCATAGGTGGCCTCTCCTGCGATGAAGAATCCTCGCACATCATGGCTGTCGGCCAGCTGCTGTATCTCCTGTGCTTTCTCCATCCACCACCTGTTCTTTAGGTCCTGGGTTTTTTGTTGGACCTCAGCCTTGAGCCGTCTGTAATGCTGCATTGCTGCTCCTGAGTTGGGTTGTTGTTTAAGGCTCAGAAATGCCCTGCGTTTGTGATCAATTAGCTCTTGGATCTCCTGATCATTCTCATCGAACTAGTCCTGGTGTTTCCTGGTTGAGTGACTGAGCATCTCTTCGCAGGCACTGGTTTTGGAGGCCTGGAGGGCAGACTGTGGGTATTCTGCGTCTCAGGGTCATCAAGGCATGCCAGGTAAGCTGTGAGATGCTGACTGTATAGGGCTCTCTTAGCTGGGTCTTTAAATGCCTCGGCATTGACTTTTTTGCAGTACAGCTTCTGCTATCCCCTCAATTTCGGGCTATGCTGATGTCAATGATGGATCGGATTAGGCGGTGGTCCATCCAGCAGTCGTCAGCTCCTGTCATGGCGCCCACTCTCTATCTTCGGCAACTTTCAACCCTCAACCTGCCCCTTCCCACTGTTTAAACTTCCCCTAGCCTCAATAGACCCTAATAGGGGGTCTTAAACACTTAAAGCACCACTCTAAACCCAACCCCACTAGCTCGGGCCTAAGTCAGGCTTCCCACCACATCACCCATCGGCAACCGGGTCTCCTGCAGCATTGACCGGGGCCTCCCTGCATCACAGCTCACTCAGTTTTCCCACTCACTGCCTCCCTCTGCTGCTGTCTCCCGAGATCACAGCTCACTCAGTTATACCGCTCACTGCCTCCCTCTGCTGGTGTCTCCCTATATCACAGCTCACTCAGTTATACCGCTCACTGCCTCCCTCTGCTGGTGTCTCCCTATATCACAGCTCACTCAGTTATACCGCTCACTGCCTCCCTCTGCTGTTGTCTCCCGAGATCACAGCTCGCTCAGTTATACCGCTCACTGCCTCCCTCTGCTGGTGTCTCCCTATATCATAACCAAGCCCTCGAAATGAGGATGACTTGCTTCCACCCAAAAAAAAATGAGTTCACAGGTGTTTCAAAAGAACTACATCCTCAAGGATTGAAGATGTCTGTGCGTGGATTTTTTTAATGTGTGCTGGCCATTGCACACCAGCCACCACACGGGCTTGACAGAGCTAGGTCTTGTTCCAGCGGCAAGGATTACCCAAGACGACTGGAGACCTGCTTTGTTGCATGGACCTAGTACGCACACATATCACAGTGTGGGCTGGTCCGTGTTGACCCTGGGCCCCTGGCCCCGAACTCATGCCTCCCCTAGGCCCTGATCACGTCCCTCCACAGTCTCTCACAGCTCCTTCGCTCCAATCTCATCGCTCCTGCTGTATCCATGCGCCAATCATCGACCTGGACCTTGCTGATGTCACTCGCCACAGCCGTCGCCGTCCTGCACCAGCTCGCACTGTACCTTGAACTGGTATGCCTCCAAGCTGCCCATGGCCACCGCTTGCCACTCCTTTTATGGCCGGGACCTGCCGTTGATGGTCTCTCGCAGGTCGGGGCCTCCACGTTGCTCATGGCCGCTCACCATATAGCACAGCTCAATCAGTTACACCACTCACTGCCTCCCTCTGCTGGTGTCTCCCTTTATCACAGCTCACTCAGTTACACCGCTCACTGCCTCCCTCTACTGGTGTCTCCCTTTATCACAGCATGGCAGCCCCAACCGGTAAGAGACCAGGTAAGAGCGGCAGGTCGGGGCCATAAAAAGAGCGGTGAGCGGCGGCCCCTGGACAGCGTGGCAGCGTACCACTGCAAGGCAAAGCGCAAGCTGGTGCAGGAGGGTGACGGCAATGAAGAGGGACGTCAGCAAGGTCCAAGTTAGTGATTGGAACGTGGGCAGATACAGCAGGAGCAGCGAGGTCGGGGCAAAGGAGCAGCGAGAGAATGTAGAGGGAATGTAGAGCAGAGTGAGGCAGTGAGTGATGTAACTGATTGAACTGTGATAAAGGGAGACACCAGCAGAGGGAGGCAGTGAGTGGTGTAACTGATTGAACTGTGATAAAGGGAGACACCAGCAGAGGGAGGCAGTGAGTGGTGTAACTGATTGAACTGTGATAAAGGGAGACACCAGCAGAGGGAGGCAATGAGCGGTGTAACTGATTGAGCTGTGATAAAGGGAGACACCAGCAGACACCAGCAGAGGGAGGCAGTGAGCGGTGTAACTGATTGAGCTGTGATAAAGGGAGACACCAGCAGAGGGAGGCAGTGAGTGGTGTAACTGATTGAGCTGTGCTATATGGTGAGCAGCCATGAGCAACATGGAGATCCCGACCTGCGAGAGACCACCAACGGCAGGTCCCGGCCATAAAAGGAGTGGCAAGCGGTGGCCATGGGCAGCGTGGAGGCATACCAGTTCAAGGTACAGCGCGAGCTGGTGCAGGACGGCGATGGCTGTGGAGAGTGACATCAGCAAGGTCCAGGTCGGTGATTGGCGCATGGATACAGCATGGACCAGCCCACGCTGCGATATGTGTGCGCACTAGGCCTGTGCAGCAGAGCTGGTCTCCAGTCTTCTTGCCATTGGGCCAAGACCTAGCTCTGTCAAGCCCGTGTGGTGGCTGGTGTGCAACGGCCACCCCACAATAAAAAAATCCACGCACAGGCATCTTCTACACTTCAAGATGTAGTTCAGGACCTGGAATATTAGGTCCTTCATTGAAACACCTGTGAACTCATCCCTTTTTGGCATTGAAGCAAGTCATCCTCGTTTCAAGAGACTGCCTATGATGACATCACAGCTCATTCATTTAACCACTCACTTCCTCCCTCTGCTGGTGTCTCCCTATATCATCATCATCATCATAGGCAGTCCCTCATAATCGAGGAAGACTTGCTTGCATTCTAAAAGTGAGTTCTCAGGTGATTGAACAGTCAATACAGGAATTACAGTCTCTGTCACAGGTAGGGAAGACAGTGGTTGAAGGAAAGAGTGGGTGGGGAATCTGGTTGGCCGCACGCTCCTTCCGCTGACGGCACTTGTTTTCTGCATGCTCTCGGCGACGAGACTCAAGGTGCTCAGCGCCCTCCCAGATGCTTTTCCTCCACTTAGGGTGATCTTTGGCCAGGAATTCCCAGGTGTCGGTGGGGATGTTGCACTTTATCAAGGAGGCTTTGAGAATGTCATTGAAACGTTTCTTCTGCCCACCTGGGGTTCGCTTGCCATGTAGGAGTTCCAAGTAGAGCACTTGCTTTGGAAGTCTTGTGTCGGACATGCGGACAATGTGGCCTGCCCAACAGAGCTGGTCGAGTGTGGTCAGTGCTTCAATGCTGGGGATGTTGGCCTGATCGAGAACACTGACGTTGGTGCGTTTGTCCTCCCAGGGGATTTGCCAGATCTTGGAGAGGTATCATTGGTGGTATTTCTCCAGTGATTTGAGGTGTCTACTGTACATGGTCCACGTCTCTGAGCCATACAGGAGGGCAAGTATCACTACTGCCCTGTAGATCATAAGCTTGGTGCCAAGCCATCATCAACATCTTCACCGAGGCATACGAAAGCATGGACCTTACACTAAACATCCGTAAGACAAAGGTCCTCCACCAACCTGACCCCGTCACACAGCACTGCCCCCTGGTCATCAAAATCCACGTTGCCTTGGACAACGTGGACCACTTTCCATACCTTGGGAGCCTACTATCAGCAAGGGCAGACATTGATGACGAGGTCCAACACCGCGTCCAGTGCACCAGCGCAGCCTTCGGTCACCTGAGGAAGAGAGTGTTCGAGGATCAGGCCCTTAAATCTGGAGCCAAGTGTCCCTATATCATCATCATCATAGGAATCGAGGAAGACTTGCTTCCACTCTTAGAATGAGTCCTTAGGTGGCTAAACAGTCCAATATGGGAGCCACAGTCCCTGTCACAGGTGGGACAGACAGTCGTTGAGTGTAAGGGTGGGTGGGACAGGTTTGACGCGCGTTCCTTCCGCTGCCTGCGCTTGATTTCTGCATGCTCTCGGCGATGAGACTCGAGGTGCTCAGCACCCTCCCAGATGTACTTCCTCCACTTAGAGCGGTCTTTGGCCAGGGGATTCCCAGGTGTTGGTGGGGATGTTGCAATTTATCAGAGAGGCTTTGAGGGTGTCCTTGTAACGTTTCCTCCACCCACCTTTGGCTCGTTTGCCATGAAGGAGTTCCAAGTAAAGCGCTTGCTTTGGGAGTCCCGTGTCTGGCATGCGGACAATGTGGCCTGCCCAGCGGAGCTGATCAAGTGTGGTTAGTGCTTCAATGCTGGGGATATTGGCCTGGTTGAGGACGCTAATGTTGTTGTCTGTCCTCCCAGGGGATTTGTAGGATCTTGCGGAGGCATCATTGATGGTATTTCTCCAACGATTTTAGGTGTCTACTGTACATGGTTCATGCCTCTGAGCCATACAGGAGGGCGGGAATTACTACATGAGCTTGGTGGTAGATTTGAGGACCAGGCCTTCAAACACTCTTTTCCTCATGCGGCCGAAGGCTGCACTGGTGCACTGGAGGCAGTGTTGAATCTTCTCATCAATGCCTGCTCTTGTTGAAAAGAGGCTCCCAAGGTGTGGGAAATGGTCCATGTTGTCCAGGGCTGCACCGTGGATCTTGATGAATGGGGAGCAGTGCTGTGCAGCGAGGACAGGCTGGTGGAGGACCTTTGTCTTATGGATGTTTAGCGTAAGGCCTATGCTTTCGTACGCCTCGGTGAATACATCAACTATGTCCTGGAGTTCAGCCTCTGAATGTGCCCAGACGCAGGCTTCGTCTGCGTACTGTAGCTCAATGACAGAGGTTGGCCTGGAGGTGGCCTAGGTTAAACAGCTTCCCACTGGTTCTGTCATTTAGTTCCACTCCAGCGGGGAGCTTGTTGATTGTGAGATGGAGCATGGCAGCAAGGAAGATTGAGAAGAGGGTTGGAGCAATGATGCAGCCTGTTTGACCCCGGTCCAGACATGGATTGGGTCTGTGATGGATCCATTGGTAAGGATCACGGCCTGCATGGCGTTGTGGAGCAGGCAAAAGATGTTGACAGACTTTTGGGGGCATCCGAAACGGAGGAGGACGCTCCTTAGATCCTCGCGGTTGACAGTGTCAAAGACCTTTGTAAGGTCGAAGAAGGCCGTGTATAAGGGCTGACGCTGCTCCCTGCAGTTTTTCTGCAGCTGTTGCGCTGCAAAAATCATGTCCATTGTGCCCCGTAAGGGATGAAATATGCACTGTAATTCCGAGATGAGCTCCTCAGCCACAGGGAGAAAATGGTTGAGGAGGTCTCTAGCGACAACTTTCCCAGTGACTGATAGCAGGGAGATTCCTCTGTCGTTGCCGCAGTCGGACTTGCTCCCTTTTTTAAAGATGGTCACAATCACTGCATCTCTGGGATCTCCTGGCATGCTCTCCTCCCTCTAGATGAAAGAGATGAGGTCATGTATCCGTGCCAACAATGCCTCTCCGCCATACTTTAGCACCTCAGCAGGGATGCCATCCGCTCCCGTAGCCTTGTTGCTCTTGAGCTGTCTTACAGCTCACTCAGTTACAGCTCACTACCTCCCTTTGCTAGTGTTTGTGGTCCATGTTGTCCAGGGCCACGCCGTGGATCTTGATGACTGGGGGTCAGGCTGGTGGAGGAACTTTGTCTTACGGATGCTCAGTGTAAGGCCCATGCTTTAGTATGCCTCAGTGAAGATGTTGACGATGACGGAGTTCAGCCTCTGAATGGTCCACTTTCCATACCTCAGGAGCCTATTATCAGCAAGGGCAGACATCGATGACGAGGTTCAACACCACCTCCAGTGCACCAGCACAGCCTTCGGCTGCCTGAGGAAGAGAGTATTTGAAGATCAGGCCCACAAATCTGGCACCAAGGTTATGGTCAACATGGCTATAGTGATACCCGCCCTCCTGTATGGCTCAGAGACGTGGACCATATACAGTAGACACCTCAAATCACTGGAGAAATACCACCAACAATGCCTCCGTAGGATCCATCAAATCTCCTGGAACGACAGGCACACCAACATCAGTGTTCTCGATCAGGCCAACATCCCCAGCATTGAAGCAATCAATCAGCTCCGTTGGGCGAGCCACATTGTCCACATGACCGACACAAGACTCCCAAAGCAAGCGCTCTACTCGGAACTCCTACATGGCAAACGAGCCCCAGGTGGGCAGAGGAAACATTTCAAGGACACCCTCAAAGCCTCCCTGATAAAATGCAACATCCCCACCGACATCTGGGAGTCCCTGGCCAAACACCGCCCTAAGTGGAGCAAGAGTATTCGGGAGGGCATTGAGCACCTCGAGTCTCGTCACCGAGAGCATGCAGAAAACAAGCGCAGGCAGAAGGAGCGTGCGGCAAATCTGTCCCACCCACCCTTTCCTTCAACCACTGTCTGTCCCACCTGCAACAGAGACTGTAATTTCCGTATTGGACTGTTCTGCCACCTGAGAACTCACTTTTGGAGTGGAAGCAAGTCTTCCTCGATTTCGAGGGACTGCCTATGATGATGGCGTCTCCCTATATCACAGCTCACAAAGTGTCTCTCTCTCACTGCCTCCCTCTGCCGGTGTCTCCCTATATCACAGCTCATTCAGTTACACCGCTCACTGCCTCCCTCTGCTGGTGTCTCCCTATATCACAGCTCATTCAGTTACACCGCTCACTGCCTCCCTCTGCTGGTGTCTCCCTATATCACAGCTCACTCAGTTACACCGCTCACTACTTCCCTCTGGTGGTGTCTCCCTATATCACAGCTCACTCAGTTATACCCCTCACTGTCTTCCTCTGTTGGTGTCTCTCTGTATCACCTGTATCAATGGCCATTGGAAGAAGGCTAAAGCAAACAATTTTTAGGCCCACGGTGAATTTTATCAGAGTATCTCTGTATCTAACCCGTGCTGTATCTGCCCTGGAAGTGTTTAATGGGACAGTGTGGAGGGAGATTATCTCTGTATCTAACCAGTGCTGTACCTGCCCTGGGAGAGTTTGATGGGACACTTTATTCTGCCTTGTACAGTACAGACGCAAAGCATGTTCTGTACACAGTGGATGATAGGGAAGGATTCACTCTGGTCTGGTATTGTATGGCCTGTGTGTGCCTCACTATCTCCATATCTGTCTCGGTCACCTTTAAGAAGCCAACGTTAAATTAGAGAGGAGTCGATCTTTGTAATCAATATGCCAGTGTCGTGTTAACCTATAATGACCACTGTACGAAGGGTTTGTGAAAGTGACTTCTGCAGAGTAATGACGTCCTACAGGGTGGGAGTGAAATAGGAACAAGAGTTCGTCTGCCATGTGTGGGGGAATAAAGACAATCGGACACTTATCGGGCCCCTCCTCTTGTTCCACCCATGCCCTCCTTCAAAGTCAAGTCAGGTCCTGATGGACCCTGGACTCATGTACAAACTTTATTGGTTCCCTCCCACTATCGCAGGGTAATTATAAATACACCCTCATTGACATAGGCCAGTTCACTAAATGGATCAAGGCCTTACCCTCCCACTCCAACACCACGCTTATTGTGGCCAAGTTGTTATTGAGTGAGGTATTCTGTAGGTGGGGACTGCCACTTCAAGTTGATAGCGATCAGGGAACCACTTCACTGGTGACTTTTTTTCAAAATTACAGGAAATCCTGGGAATTAAACATAAGCTACAAATAGCCCATCATCCCCAATCGTCCAGGATAATAGAGAGGGAATCGTACACTGAAATCCAGGTTCGGAAAAATGTATACAGAACTCCCCACTCAATGGGTCAATGTGTTATCGATGTGTTTAATGCCAATTCGGTCCACACCACAGAGGACCACAGGACTATCACCTTACCAGGCAATGACTGGGAGGTTGATGAGGACTCCAGGTCACCTGACTTTGACTGGTACTGCCCCCTCACACAACAACCATGTGACCACTCCTGGTTGGAGCGCACAGTAGAGAATATTAATGATGTTAACCAACACATGGCAAAGAATTTAGGGAAATGTAAAACCCAAATTAAGAAATATCTCAACAAGAAGGTTCAACCTTTTGAGTACCAGCTAGGTGATAGAGTCATGGTGCTAAATTATGGGAAAATGGAAAATGTGTTTGACTCCAAACAGAAGGGTCCCTACTCGATAGTGGATAAATTGAACCGTGCCGTATCTGGTTCAGTACCCTAAAGGGAGACTGAGGCAGAGGGAAGTAACTAAGTGGTACCATTTCAATCAATTAAAGACTGTGAAAGAATAAATACTGCACTCTTTATTCGTCCAGTTGCCCAAAAATGGCAGGACTCCGACGCATAGTGGGACTTCTGATGCTTGTTGCTGTTACCGACCAGTTCTCAAACACCATCATCCAGAAAGCAGTCAAGCTGCCAACCGACAATATGCCATTGTTAGAATGGGGACCTAGGCAAGGACAAACACAATAGTTTGAAATCAGGGGAAGAACAGAGGAGATAAGATTACAAAGGAGAAGCAACAAGCATAAAAATAAGAGGTGCCTATTACAGGCAACTCTCGATTATCCGCACACGGATGCAACGGAAACCGTTGTAACAGCACTTAAAATTCCATGTGTGTGACGTCACTTTGAAACTCTGATGTACCTTCAAATGTTGCTTGTTGAGCCTTGTTTTTAAGCGCTCTGCCTTGCCTCAGCTCCCGCTGCTGCTCGCACACAGGTCCACTGCCTCTCATAATTTATTAAAATGCCATGAACAGTTACAGGAAGTAACCAACAAGCCGAATGGTCTTTAGATCTAGAGGACTAGAATTCAAGGATTAGAAGATACGCTACAGCTATTGGTTAGAGCACACCTGCAATATTGGAAGCATTAACTGTAATGTCAACTTGCTCTAATGGAGAAATCGTTGACCCGGCATATCCCAATCCCCGAGGGACCCGGATAATCGAGAGTTGCCTGTATTAACAAAGGAACCATCAAAAGGATTGGTTGTCACCCGTAGCTATAAGAACATAAGAAATAGGAGCAGGAGTAGGCCACATAGCCACTCGAGTCTGCCCCGCCATTCAATAAGATCATCGCTGATCTGATCCACTTCCCCGCCCGCTCCCCATAACCCTTCACTCCCTTATTGCTCAAAAATCTGTCTATCCCCACTTTAAATATATTCAATGACCCAGCCTCCACAGCTCTCTGGGGCAGAGAATTCCATAGATTTACAACCCTCAGAGAAGAAATTCCTCCTCATCTCAGTTCTAAATGGGCAGCCCCTTATTCTGAAACTATGCCCTCTAGTTCTAGATTCCCCCAAGCGAGGAAACATCCTTCTCTGCATCTTCCTTGTCAAACCCGCTCAGTATCTTATATGTTTCAATAAGATCACCTCTCATTCTTCTAAACTCCAATGAGTACAGACCCAAACTGCTCATCCCCTTCATTTCAGGAGTCAACTGAGTGAACCTTCTCTGAAATGCCTCCAATGCAAGTATATCCCTCCTCAAATAAGGAGACCAAAACTGTATGCAGTACTCCAGGTGTGGCCTCACCAATATCCTGTATGGTTGTAGCAGGACTTCTCTGCTTTTATACTCCATCCCCCTTGCAATAAAGGCCAATACTCCATTTGCCTTCCTGATTACTTGCTGTACCTGCATACTAACGTTTTGTGTTTCATGCACAAGGACCCCCAGGTCCCTCTGTACTGCAGCACTTTGCAATTTTTCTCCATTTAAATTATAATTTGCTTTTTTATTTTTCCTGCCCAAGTGATAACCTCACACTTTCCCACATTATACTCCATCTGCCAAATGTTTGCCCACTCACTGAGCCTATCTATGGCCCTATTTTCGCCATCATTGGGTGTCGAGGTTTTTGGCGTAGATGGTCATTTTTAATTTTGCCCAAAGTTTTGGCACCGGTGCCAACTATCGGCGGCAGATATTTTGCCGCTGGTGTACGTTAAAAAGTGATTCCGTGCCGTTTCTGGCCATTAAGGCCATTTTCCCCACCACCGATCTTTTTTTTTTTAAACGCCGCACAGAGACATTAATGCCTATTTGGAGAAAGCCTGCCTTTACTTTATGAAATCAGCGCTAGCCCGCTCCAATTCTGGCCGATGGTCCTCCAACCACATGGCTCACTTCTATCCCTGGCAGAAGGTCCTCCACGCTTATCTGAGCAAATAACTGCAGGTAAAAATAAACCAGGTAAAATAAAACTTACAGATGAGCCTTTTCCATGGATGAGCAAACTGCAGGCAAATTTCAAAAAAATCTTCCAGAACAGCCTTTTCCCTCGAAGTCCCAACTCCAGGCAAATTTCTCAAGATACTTCCAGGCACATCAAAATATTCAGAGGAGCCTCTTCCCCCGAAGACCAAACTGCAGGCACATCGCAACATGAAGAGGAGCCAGGCACACTGCGACATTCAGAAGACTCTTTTCCTCGCACCCGACCCGGCCCGCTGCTATCCCTGACCGATGGTCATCCACGCAAGACTGTGCAACAAACTCCAGGCACATTGGAAAGGATCACTGCGTTATATTAAATACTGGACATTGATTTTTGTTTTTAAATAGTCTCCGTTACATTTGCAATGTTTATCTCAGTTTGCATTTGAAGACAGTGTTGCAATGCGTAGGTTGAATAAACAATAATATATGTTATTAGTGCAAAAATGTTATTATCCACTAGAATAATGTATGATCAACCAGATAAGTATGTTTACTACCTTGTATTGAAGCCTGCCTAAGGACAACTTGATTCACAATCAGATGTTCTTACCAATTAGAATTAATAATTGACTGATTGGTGTAGACCTTATTAGAATCTCTAAAAGGTCTGGACTCTCTGTAGTAGTTAATGCAAAGAACCTGGTCACGTATGAATTGAGCATAATACTTGGGTGAAAAATTGAATCCCGCCAACATGTGTCCGTTTGTTTGTGCCACCAGGCTCCTACCATTCATTAACTGCCTCAAATTGGGCTACATTTTGCTTTACAAGATTACATACTAGTACCGAGGTGTTCATGGATCTTGACTTGTACCATGGTCCTGCGTTGCATGTATCAGTGACCCAGAACAAGTCAGGATCCATGAACACCTTAGTACTAGAACCTTCCAATGTTTCATTTAAACTTATTGGTTACAACACAGAAGGAGGCCATTCGGCCCGTCGAATCCGTGACATAATCTAAAAAGATTTTCTAGTGCTGGATTTTTAAAAATAATGTACAGGATTCAGGTTAAATGTCCAAAAAAAAAGTTTATTAAACATTTGTACAGTGTACTTGGCTTAACTTAACTTTTAACTTTAATAAATTTCATGACAAACTTTTCAATGAAGAAACAAGCCATCTCTCCTCTCCGTTAGCGCTGTGCACCACTCCTGCCCCTAGTGCTGCCTCTACCCCTACCTCTACCTGTTGTTGCAGACTTCTGCTTCCTCGCCCCCACCCCAAGGTTTTTTATGTTTTCTTTCCGATGGCGAATTTCTTGTTGGTGGGTTGCGACAGGGATAGACCTAGCAGAAGTCATTGTGGAAGGCCCAGGTTCCTCTTCGGAATCTTCCTTAGCCTGTGTAGCAACCCCTGACTTTGGTCTGGGGTTTAGAATGTTAGTGGCAGCAATGACAGCCTGGGTGTGCCCCCTTATTGCTGCTACTACCTCTAACATCCCCTCCCTCATCTGTCCCGGCAGTGTTGCCACCTGTAATGACAGTCCCGCAATTTCTCCCTTCACCTCACCCATTCCTCCAGCCAGTGTTGCTACTTCATGTTTCAGTCCCACTAATTCTACCCTCCAGGAGTGATCTCGTTAGTTGGACGTTCTCCCCACTCATCGCCACGAGATGTCCTATGTTCCATGCATTCTGTGCTTCTGGTTCAGCTCTCCCCCCCACCCTCCTCTGCCATCTCCCATGTGTGGCTTGCTGCGACACACTGGGACCCGCAGCCTCACCATTTCAAGGTACTCCTTGAAATGTCGCGTCGGTTGATTTGCTCAGGAAAAGGCTTGGAATCCTCGGGGGGGGGTTCACCATCTCCAATTCCACTGTAACCATGTCGGTATCGGAGTCTTCCCGTCGCCCTTCATTCGCCTGATGTAGATGAACAATAGCTGGACTGACAGCTTCCTGATCATACTCTTCTTCTACTCCAGGTGCAGCTTTTATTTCCTCCTGATGTGCAACATCTGCAAAACGTAACAGGGATGCTTGGTTCGCAGCAGGAAGGGGAAGCGTAGCCAGCACAAGCAGTACTTGACATTTAGCCACCCAGACTGCAATTTGCAGGGCTTACCCTCTCTTGGTAAACTGGGCCCAACTTCCACATTGGTGGTTGGTCGTCTCCTGTGAGATTTAATCATTGACGCTATCCTCTGTTCCACGGCGGTCAGTTGCAGCCTACTTGGGGCACCTCCTCCAGTTTTTGACTGTTCTAGTTTGATCTGTGACACCATCTTCTGCAAAGATGAAAATAGAAATTTTTAAGAGAAGGTCCTTCTGCACACACACATACACACACACTCAAATCATATTTACAGATGTTATTGCAGTACATAAATATAAATATAAATGTAAATAAATTTAAATAAAAATATTACTTAGTCATTGCTTGTCCAAGGTCCTGCCACTTCTTTTTGAGCTGTGCGCCGTTTCTTGGGGCAATGGACAATGCGTTAAACTCTACTGCAACCTGGTCCCAAACTTTTGCAAGTACAGAGGGTTTAAGTTTCTTTTGACCCGAAGCTCCCTTTGTTTTTAAGACCATCCCATCTACTTTTACTAATGTCTACCAGGGTCTCAATTTCGTCTGCGAGAAATCTCTTGGCCCTTACAGCTTCCCCTTCCCATCTCCGTCTCTGACCCTTTCGCCTTCTCTGCCCACTTCCCTTGCATCCATCTTTTGTTTGAAGCTGTATTTTCTATCTGCAAATCCACCTCTGCCACCACTGAGTTCTCACTGGTGATCCAGACTCAGCAGACCTGACACGTGCAGACTTTTTTTTTTAGCACAGTGCATGTGCAGCGAGTGGTTTTTTTTTTAAAAGCGCATACGCTGTGAATTTTTGGCGCACACTATAAGCTCCGCCCCAAAAACGGACTCAGGTAGTGTGGCACTAAAAATAGCTTAAAGCTTGGAGAAACTGCCAGGTTTTTTTTTGGCGCTGATGATGGGGAACGTATGTTAAGGTAAGTGGAGGCCAGAAATCTTTACTGTGGAAAATTGGGGCACTTATCCCTTTGCAGATTATTTATGGCCTCCTCACAACTTACTTTCCCACCCATCTTTGTATCATCAGCAAACTTGACTACATTACACTCGGTCCCTTCATCCAAATCATTAATATAGATTATAAACAGTTGAGGTCCCAGCACCGATCCTTGTGGCACCCCACTAGTCACTGTTTGCCAACCGGAAAATGACCCATTTATCCCGACACTCTGTTTTCTGTTAGTCAATCCGCTATCCATGCTAATATATTAACTGCTCTTTTTCATATACATTCATAAACTAGGGTTGGAGATACAAGGCATAATTTTATTGTAGATGATACGAGGCTAGGAAATGTAGTACACAATACAATGATAGAAATACACTTCAGGAGGGAATAGACTGACTGGTTAACATTATAAATTATGAAATAGGAACAGGAGTAGGCTGCTCGGCTCCTTGAGCCTGCTCCGCTATTCATTAAGTTCATGGCTGATCATTGGTAAAAAGGATAATCATTTAACACCTTCTAACTGACTCTCATTCCTGCATATAAAGATAAGTCCTTACTCTGTTAACTGCTATATATTTGGCATTAACCGAATAAAATATCAGTGGAGCCTCAAACAGGCCCTAAATCCCCAGCAAATTTAGCTGGGTCTAGACTCTCATGAAATGTATTCAGGCTGGAGGGCATGAGAGCTTCAGGGAGAGTCTCGTCTGGAGCATAAACACAGACACAAACCAGTTGGGACCAATGACCTGTTTCTGTGCTGTACAGTCTATGCAATTCTCTGACCTTGCACTTCCCCGATGGTGTTTCATTCCAAATCCAATCCTTTCACTTACTGTTGTGTATCTGTAAAGCATGCACTCCCATGTTCCGCCACCAGGGAGCTCATCCCCTGAAGTCCCAAGGGATCCCAGCATCCCTTGGGAGCACTGTATATAAGCCGGCCCCTAAGGCCTGTTCCTCACTCTGGACTGTCTTATTAAAGACTGAGGTCACTGTTACTTTAACTTCCCTGTGTGCAGCCTCATCTGTTTTAGGAACTCAATAACTGGAGATGAGAATACAAATCCAATGCAAAGATGCAGCAAACTGTGGGCATCCTGGAGAAGTTCTCGGACGGTGAGGACTGGGAAGCCTATGTCGAATGGCGAGACGGGTACTTTGTAGCCAAGGAGCTGGACGGAGAAGGAAGCGCTGCAAAAAGGAGAGCGGTCCTCCTCACAGTCTGCGGGGCACCGACCTACAGCCTCATGAAGAATCTTCTGGCTCCAGTGAAACCCACAGATAAGTCGTATGAGGAGCTGTGTACACTGGTTCTGGAGCATCTTAACCCGAGGGAGAGCGTGCTGATGGCGAGGTATCGGTTCTACACGTGCCAAGAAGTGGCGGGCTACGTCGCCAAGCTAAGGCAACTTGCAGAACAATGTGAGTTTGATGGCTACCCGGAGCAAATTCTCAGAGACTTTTTTGTGCTGGACATTGGCCTCGAGACCATCCGACGAAAACTTTTGACTGTAGAGACACCGACCCTCAGTAAGGCCATTGCGATAGCACAGGCATTTATGTCCACCAGTGATAACAGCAAACAAATCTCTCAGCACACAAGTGCTAGCAATGTTCATAAATTAACTGGAACTGTTTTTGTGAGCAGAAATGTACAGGGCAGAACCCGAGTCTGCAACTGCCAGCGGGCCTCAGGTGACCCAGATGACTCAGAGACCCCAACAAAGGATGAATGCAAGGTAATTCACACATTGTTGGCATTGTGGAGGCTTCCATTCAGCCTATTCATGCCGCTTCAAAGGGTATGTTTGCAAGAGCTGTGGAACAATGGGGCACCTCCAACGAGCTTGCAAACGAGTTGCAAGCTCTGCAAAACCTGCTAACCACCACGTGGCAGAGGAAGATCAGTCCATGGTGGATCAAAGCAATTTCAAACCTCAGAGAGAGGAGGCAGATGCTGAAGTACATGGGGTGCACACATTTTCAACGAAATGTCCACCCATAATGCTAAACGTAAAATTGAATGGCTTACCCGTAGCCATGGAACTGGATACTGGTGCTAGCCAATCCGTCATGAGTAAAAAGATGTTTGAGGGACTGTGGTGCAACAAGACATTCAGACCAGCCCTGAGCCCCATCCACACGAAACTGAGAACGTACACCAAAGAGCTTATCACTGCCCTGAGTAGCACCATGGTCAAGGTCACCTACGAGGGCACAAACTACCACTCTGGATTGTCCCAGGCGATGGCCCCACAACTGCTTGGAAGGAGCTGGCTGGGCAAAATCCATTGGAACTGGGATGAAATCCGAGTGCTATCACATGTCAATGAGGTCTCATGTACCCAGGTTCTTAACAAATTTCCTTCCCTTTTTGAGCCAGGCATTGGAAACTTTTCCCGGGGCGAAGGTGCGGATCCACTTGGTCCCAGAGGCACGACCCATTCACCACAAGGCGCGAGCGGTACCTCACATGATGACGGAGAGAGTGGAAATCGAGCTGGACAGGCTGCAACGCGAGGGCATCATCTCCCCAGTGGAATTCATCGAGTGGGCCAGCCCGATTGTTCCAGTACTCAAAAGTGATGGCATGGTCAGGATTTGCGGCGATTATAAAGTAACTAGTAATCGTTTCTCGCTACAGGACCAATACTCGCTACCTAAGGCAGATGACCTATTTGAGACACTGGCAGGAGGCAAGATGTTCACCAAGCTCAACCTGACTTCGGCCTACATGACGCAGGAGCTGGAGGAGTCTTCGAAGGGCCTCACCTGCATCAACACGCACAAGGGACTGTTCATCTACAACAGATGCCCGTTTGGAATTCGGTCAGCTGCAGCGATCTTCCAGAGAAACATGGAGAGCCTACTCAAGTCGGTACCACACACGGTGGTCTTTCAGGACAACATATTGGTCATGGGTGGAGACACCGTCGAGCACCTACAAATCCTGGAGGAGGTCCTCCAGCGACTGGATCGCGTAGGGCTGCGGCTGAAGAGGTCGAAATGCATCTTCATGGCAACAGAAGTGGAGTTTTTGTGGAGAAAGATCGCGGCGGACAGCATTCGGCCCACAGACGCCAAGACAGAGGCTATCAGGAATGCGCCCAGGCCACACAATGTCACAGAGCTGCAGTCGTTCCTGGGACTCAACTATTTTGGTAACTTCCTACCGGGGTTAAGCACCCTCTTAGAGCCCCTACATGTGTTATTGCGCAAAGGTGAGAACTGGGTATGGTGAAAAAAACCAAGTAATTGCTTTTGAGAAAGCCAGAAAAATTTTATGCTCCAACAAGCTGCTTGTATTGTATAACCCGTGTAAAAGACTTGTGCTAGCATGTGATGCGTCGTTGTACGGAGTCGGGTGTGTATTACAACAAGCTAACGTTGCGGGAAAGTTGCAAACCGTCGCCTATGCTTCCAGGAGCTTGTCTAAGGCCGAGAGGGCCGACAGCATGATTGAGAAAGAGACATTAGCGTGTGTGTTCGGGGTAAAGAAAATGCATCAGTACCTGTTTGGCCTCAAATTTGAGATGGAAACCGATCACAAGCCCCTCACATCCCTGTTCGCTGAAAACAAGGGGATAAATACTAATGCCTCAGCCCACATACAAAGGCGGGCATTCGCACTATCAGCGTATAACTATACCATCCGCCACAGGCCAGGCACAGAGAACTGTGCGGATGCTCTCAGTTGGCTACCATTGCCCGCCACGGGGGTGGAAATGGCGCTGCCTGCAAACTTGTTGATGGTGGCGCAGCCCAGACTTGTTGATGGTTATGGAAACGTTTGAAAATGATAAATCATCTGTCACGGACCGCCAGATTTGGTCTTGGACCAGCCAAGATCCTCTGCTGTCCCTATTAAAAAACTGTGTACTGCATGGGAGCTGGGCCAGCATCCCCGTTGAAATGCAAGAGCCAATCAAGCCGTTCCAGCGGCGAAAGGACGAGCTGTCCTTTCAGGCAGACTGCCTGTTGTGGGGTAAACGCGTAGTGCTACCCAAAAAGGGCAGGGAGACGTTTATCTCAGATCTCCACAGCACACACCCAGGTATAGTAATGATGAAAGCGATAGCCAGATCCCACGTGTGGTGGCCCAGTATCAACTCTGACTTAGAGTCCTGTGTACAGCAATGCAGCATATGTGCTCAGTTGAGCAACGCGCCCAGAGAGGCACCACTAAGTTTGTGGTCCTGGCCCTCCAGACCATGGTCGAGGATCCATGTCGACTATGTGGGCCCGTTTCTCAGTAAAATGTTTCTGGTGGTGGTGGATGCTTTTTCAAAATGGATTGAATGTGAAATAATGTCGGGAAGCACTGCCACCGCCACCATTGAAAGCCTGAGGGCCATGTTTGCCACCCACGGCTTGCCGGACATACTGGTCAGTGACAACGGGCCATGTTTCACCAGTGCCGAATTTAAAGAATTCATGACCCGCAATGGGATCAAACATGTCACCTCGGCCCAGTTTAAACCAGCTTCCAATGGGCAGGCAGAGCGGACAGTACAAACCATCAAACAGTTTGCTGATGATACAAAGATGGGAGGAAAAGCATCTGAGATGGACACAAAAAATCTGCAAAAGGCTGTGAGTGGGCAAAAATTTGGCAGATGGAGCATAATGTTGGAAAGTGTGAGGTCATGCACTTTGGCATGAAACACATAAGGGATTACTATGCAGGTGCAGCAAGTGATTAGGAAGGCCAATGGAATCTTGGCCTTTGTAATAAAGGGGATGGAGTATAAAATCAGGGACGTTTTGCTGCAGTTATTCAGGGTATTGGTGAGGCCACACCTGGAATACTGTGTATAGTTTTGGTTTCCACATTTACGAAAGGATATGCTTGCTTTGGAGGCAGTTCAGAGAAAGTTCACTAGGTTGATTCTGGAGATGAGGGGGTTGACTTATGAGGAAAGGTTGAGGAGGTTGGGCCTCTACTCATTGGAATTCAGAAGAATGGGAGGTGATCTTATCGAAACGTATAAGATTATGAGGGGGCTTGACAAGGTGGATGCAGAGAGGATGTTTCCACTGATTGGGGAGACTAGAACTAGGGGGCATGATCTTAGAATAAAGGGCCGCCCATTTAAAACTGAGATGAGGAGGAATTTCTTCTCAGAGGGTTGTAAATCTGTGGAATTCACTGCCTCAGAGAGCTGTGGAAGCCGGGACATTGAATAAATTTAAGACAGAGATAGACAGCTTAACTGATAAGGGAATAAGGGGTTATGGGGAGTGGGCAGAGACGTGGACCTGAGTCCATGATCGGATCAGCCATGATCGTATTAAATGGCGGAGAAAGTTCGAGAGACCATATGGCCTACTCCTGCTCCTATTTCTTATGTTCTTATGCTCGAATGCTAACTTTTTGTGTTTCATGCACAAGGACACGCAAGTCTCTCTGTACCGCAGCATTCTGTAGTCTCTCCATTTAAATAATAATTTGCATTTTTACTTTTCCAGCCAAAGTGGATAACCTTGCACTTGTTTGTTGCACTTGAATGTTTGCCCACTCATTTAGCCTGTCTATATCCCTTTGCAGATTCTTTGGGCCTGAAATTGATGGCCTTACTGCCCACTGCCACCGACATTCCTCCTCGCATTACGCCCAGTGCCAGTTTCGATTTGGTCTGGAGCAGGCGGGAGGGGAGAACTGCCGGGAACCGCCCGCTGACGTCAGCGAATGGCTGAGTGACGCAAATGACCTCCCACTCGCTGAGATGCCATTTAATGCGGGTGGGAGTCGTCGCCAGGACGGAGATGGACCATTGGCTGGAGGCTGGTCTGTCCCCAACGGTGAGTATGAAGGTCTGAAAAAAAGGTTAGTAAACATTTTATAATATTTTTCTTTACAGGGACTTACCTGGATGGGGTCCCCTGAAGGTCTTCCAATGTTTTTTTTTAATGCTTTTTAATTTCAGGTCTTCGACCCTCCGTGGGCCTGACTCCATCCTCGGCGGCACTTGGGCGGCAAGCACCTTTGCCGCCGAGAGTGAGAGCTCACGCTGGCTGCCCTCCAAATTGACAGCGTTAAGACCCTCTTTTGCCACCCGGCGACTTGTGACGGACCTTTTGAACGAAAGCCCCGCCCAAAGTAACGTCAGGTATCTCGGCAGCCATCAGCGGTCCTTTGGGCAGGCGGCGGCCTTCACCAATTTCGGCCCCTTTGTGTCCTCCTCACAACTTGCTTTCCCACCCATCTTTGCATCATCAGCAAATATGGCTACATTGCACTCGGTCCCTTCATCCAAATCAATAATATAGATTGTAAATAGTTAAAGCCCCAGCACCGAACCCTGCGGCACCCCACTAGGTACTGTTTGCTAACCAGAAAATGACCCATTTATCCTGACTCACTGTTTTCTGTTAGTTAGCCAATCCTCTATCCATGTTAATATATTACCCCCAACCCCGTGAGCTCTTATCTTGTGCAGTAACCTTTTATGTGGCACCTTATCAAATGCCTTCTGAAAATCCAAATACACCACATCCAATGATTCCCCTTTATCCACCCTGCTCGTTACATCATCAAAGCGCTCCAGAAAATTTCTACGGGTTTCATAAAACCATGCTGACTCTGCTTGATTGAATCATGCTTTTCCAAATGTCCTGCTACTGCTTCCTTAATAATGGACTCCAGCATTTTCCAACAACAGATGTTAAGCTAACTAGTCTATAGTTTCCTGCTTTTTGTCTGCCCCCTTTTTTAAACAGGGGCGTTACATTTGCAGTTTTCCAATCTGCTGGGACCGCACCAGAATCCAGGGAATTTTGGTAGATTACAACCAATGCAGCCACTATCTCTGCAGCCACTTTTCTTAACACCCTAGGATGTAAGCCATCAGGTCCAGGGGACTTGTTGGCCTTTAGTCCCATTATTTTATCTAGTACTACTTCATTTGTGATTGTGATTGTGATTGTATTACGTTTCTCCCTACCTATAGCCCCTTGATTATCCACTATTGGGATGTTTTTAGTGTCTTCTACTGTGAAGACCGATGTAAAATATTTGTTCAATGTCTCTGCCATTTCACTGTTCTCCATTATTAATTCCCCAGTCTCATCCTCCAGAGGACCAACATTTACTTTAGCCACTCTTTTCCTTTTTATGTACCTGTAGAAACTCTTAACTGTTTATATATTTTGTGCTAGTTTACTTTCATAATCTAGCTTCCCTCTCAATCATTTTTTTAATTGTTCTCTGCTGGCTTTTAAAAATTTCCCAATCCTCTCGCCTCCCATTAGTCTTGGCCACATTGTATGCCTTTGTTTTCAATTTGATACCATTCCTTATTTCCTTAGTTAGCCATGGATGGTTATCCCTTCTCTTACAGTCTTTCCTTCTCATTGGGATATATTTTTGTTGCGAGTTGTGAAATATTTCCTTAAATGTCTGCCACTGCTCATCAATCATCCCATTCTTTAGTCTATTTTCCCAGTTCACTTTAGCCAACTCTGCCTTCATACCTTTGTAGTCTCCTTTATTTAAGCTTAGGACCCTGGTTTGAGAACCAACTTTCTCATCCTCCAACTGAATTTGAAATTCAACCATATTATGGTCACTCATTCCTAGAGGATCTTTTACTACGAGATCATTTATTAATCCTGCCTCATTACACAGTACCAGATCTAAGATAGCCTGCTCCCTGGTTGGTTCCGCAACGTACTGCTCAAGGAAAGCATCTCGGATACACTCTATGAACTCTTCCTCAAGGCTACCCTGGCCAATTTGCTTTGTCCAATCAATATGAAGATTAAAATCACCCATGACTATTGCCATTCCTTTATTACAAGCCTCCATTATTTCTTGATTTATACTCCAAGCAACAGTGTAACTACTGTTAGGGGGTATATATACTACGCCCACCAGCGACTTTTTCCCTTTATTATTCCTTATCTCCACCCAAACTGATTCAACATCCTGATCCTCTGAGCCAATATCATTTCTCACTAATGCACTGATCCCATCCTTTATTAACAATGCTACCCCACCTCCTTTTCCTTTCTATCGAATTGTCAAATACCCCTGAATATTTAGTTCCCAGTCCTGGTCACCTTGCAACCATGTCTCTGTAATAGTTATCAGATCATACCCATTTGTATCTATTTGTGTCGTCAACTCGTCTATTTTGTTGCGAATGCCAAGTGCATTTAGACAAAGAGATTTTAAATTTGTTTTTTTACTCTTTTTTCCCGCTTGTTACCTCTGTCCTTCAAACTCACTCTGGAGGAAGATGCGGAGTGATGGCTGTCCCACTGCCAGTGTCCACGGGGTCAGTGTTGGGGGAGGTGGGGGGGTAGGTTGGTAAGATTAGCCCCAAGTGGACATGCTGGGCAGAAGGTCGACAGTGGAGTAGAATAGGACAGTTGTGATTGCTGCTCGAAAGGAGGCAATGACGAATGCCTCGATGTGCCCTTCGCAGTATGCCAAGTGAGGAAAAGGGAAGCTGTAGACTTATCTAGGAGGGAGTCAGCCTGGGACCTGAATGTCGAAGTGTAATGAAGGATTGGGGTAGGGATTTGGGAGGGCAGAGTGTCTGAGAGAGGAAAGATGACAAGAGAGAACGGTCAGAGAGGGATAATCCTATTTCTGTACTCACTTTCATGTGGCACCAGGAGTAATCCGAGGTTACTATCTATGAGGACCTACTTTTTAATCTCTTTCATAGCTCCCCAAAATCTGCCTGCAGGACATCATCCCTCTTTCTACCCATGTCGTTGATATCAATATGGACCATGACTGGTCACCATCCCATCTCAGAATGTCCTGCATCCACTCAGTGACATCCTTGACCCTGACACATACCATCCTGGAGTCAAGTCTGCGGCAGCAGAAATGCCTGTCTGTTCGCCTAACTATTGAATCTCCTATTACTATTCCTTTCCCGATCTTCCTCCTCCCCCTTTGTACAGCTGAGCTCCCCCGTGGTACCATGCACTTGGCTGTACTCCACAGAGGAACCATCGCCCTCATCTCTTTTCAATATTGAATACCAGTTCGAGAGTGAGATGCACTCAGGGGACTCCTGCCCTACCGACCTGGTGCTCCTTGTCTGTCTGGCAGGCACCCACGCCCTCTCTGCCTGTACACTCTTATGCTATGGGGTGACCACCTCCTGAAACACGCTATCCATGTAGCTCTCAGCCTCAGGGATGCCCTGCAGTAACACCAGCTGCTGCTCAAGCTCCGAAATTCAAAGCTTGAGCTCCTAAAGCGGACAACAGATCCTGGTCGTCTTGGTCACGGGAAATACCCTGGAGTTTCTACACGGCACAAGCTGTTCATTCCATGTGACCGAGGTGCACTGCCAAGCCTCTATTTAATACATTAACTAACTTAACAGAAATAAACTCAAGACTTAATAAAAAAAACAATCAGCTATTCACCAATTTATTTTTCTTTTCAACTCCTTTCCTTGTGCTGACAGCCCAAAGCAAGCGTTCTACTCGGAACTCCTTCACGGCAAGCGAGCCAAAGATGGGCAGAGGAAACGTTACAAGGACATCCTCAAGGCCTCCCTGATAAAGTGCAACATCCCCACAGACACCTGGGAGTCCCTGGTGGGGACTATAGGGATCAAGAGGTATGGAGAGAAAGCAGGAAAGAGGTACTAAGGTGAAGGATTAACCATGCTCTTATTGAATGGTGGTGCAGGCTCGAAGGGCCGAATGGCCTACTCTTGCACCTATTTTCTATGTTTCTGGCCAAAGACCGCTCTTATACGTCCTTACTATACAGTATAAATGCACACGAGGCTCATGCTTGAGAGGTCTGTCTGTGACCTGTCCTTTATTCCTTAGCACTCAAGTGCAGGAAGTGGGTGGAGCTTCCCCTTTTATATCTGAAGGTCCAGGTTAGGAGTGTCTCCCACAAGTTCACCACCTAGTGGTCATTGTTCTCACAGTGTACAACTTAGGTCAGATTATACATGGGTTACATTGCTGGTTGAATACATGACAATAGGGATCAAGAGGTATGGAGAGAAAGCAGGAAAGAGGTACTAAGGTGAAGGATCAGCCATGATCTTATTGAATGGTGGTGCAGGCTCGAAGGGCTGAATGGCCTACTCTTGCACCTATTTTCTATGTTTCTGGCCAAAGACTGCCCTTAGTGGAGGAAGAGCATCTGGGAGGGCACTGAGCACCTCGAGTCTCATCGCCGAGAGCATGCAGAAAACAAGCACAGGCAGGCGGAAAGAGCGTGCGGTAAACCAGTCCCACCCACAATTTCCCTTAACGACTGTCCCAGCTGTGACATGGACTGTGGCTCTCGTACTGGACTGTTCAGCCACTTAAGGACTCACTTTAAAAGTGGAAGGAAGTCTTCCTCGATTTCCTGCTGCCCACGCTCTCTCCGGGCTCCTGTTCTTGGACATACCTTTATCTTCGGCCGCTCTTTTTACTCTCTCCTCCTTCCCCCTCTGCCGAGAATTCCCATGCTCTCCAAATTCTAACCTTAGCACTCTGTTTAGAAGCACTCCGTTTAGGATCACTCTGCGTCAGCAGTTAGTATTTACTTTTATACATTGGAAGCCACACCTAAGTTACACGTTTTGACTCAGCCCTCTGCTCACAGTAATTAACACCTATTCAGGACAAACACTTATAGTTAACTGCCGCTGGCAGGCAGTTTTTGACAACTAGTTTTTAAAGTTCCAGGTTAAATTCAAAATGTTCAACTAAATTACACTTTTTACAGCTAATACTCCTGTGAACAATCCTGTGAAGCGCCTTGGGACGTTTTACTACGTTAAAGGCACTATATAAATACATGTTGTTGTTGTAATACTCACCCAGTACTTACCAGAGACTCCCACTCTCTCCAAATTCCCAACCTTAGCACTCAGTTTAGGATCACTGTGTGTCGGTCTGCCTGGTGCTCTCTCTCTTTGTTCTTTGAAGAATGGAGGGGATTAATGAAAGTTGTGCGGTCAATGTGTATATTGATTATGTATATGGACTATCAAAAGATGTTTGTTAAAGTGCCATGTTATAGACTTGTCAGCAAAATTGATGCTCTTGGGATTAAAGGGGGAGTGACTGCGTGGATACAAAATTGGCTAAAAGACAGAAAACAGAGAGATGTGGTGAACGATTGTTTTTCAGACTGGAGGGATGTATACAGTGGTGTTCCCTAGGGGCTGGCATTGGGACCACTGCTCTTTTTGATATATATTAATGACCTGGACTTGGGTATACAGGGCATCATTTTAAAGTCTGCAGATGACACAAATCTTGGAAATGTAGTAATCGGTGAGGCGGATAGTAACAGAATTCAGGAGGACACAAACAAACTGGTGAAATGGGAGAAATGGGCAAAACATGCAGATTAAATTTAATGCAGAGAATTCTGTAGTGATGCTTTTTAGAAGGAATATGGAGAGGCAATATAAACTGGATGAAACTATTTTAATGGGGGTGCAGGAACAGTGAGACCTTTGGGTTCACAAATATAAATCTTTGAAGTTGCCAAGCCAAGTTGATAAAGCTATTAAATAGCATAGAGAATCCTTAGCTTTGTAAATAGAGAACAAAAGCAAGGAAGTTATCCTAAAAAAAATTATAAATCACTGGTTAGGCCTCAGCTGGAGTACTGTGTCCAATTCTGGGTACCACACTTTAAGAAGGATGTTGAGGCCTTGGAGAATGTGCAGGGAAGTTGTACCAGAATGATAACAGGGATGAAGGACTTCAGTTTTGTGGAAAGACTGGAGAATTTGGAGTAGTCCTCCTTAGAACAGAGAAGGTTAAGAGGACATTTAATAGAGGTGTTCAAAATTATGAAGATTTTGAGAGAGTAAATAAGGAGAAAGTATTTCCACTGGCAGAGGGTCGGTAAACAAAGGACACAGATTTAAGATAATTGGCAGAAGAACCAGAGGTAATATGAGAATTATTTTTATTTGACTTGAAACACAGTGGAAGCAAATTCAATAGAAACTTTCAAAGGGGAATTGGATAATTCTTGGAGAGAGAAAATTTTCAGGGCTGTGGGGAAAGAGCAGGGGGAGTGGGACTAATTGGATCGCTCTACCAAAGAGCTGGCACAGGTGTGTCGGGCCAAACTGTCTCCTTCTGTGTTGTAAGATTCTATGAGTAGTGGTTGGTCTGACTAAAGCAGGAGTTCAAGGGTCAATGTAGGATACTGACTCACCATCTGAGAGAGTCGAGCAGTGGGAGATGTGCCTACGATCGCCCACACTGACAAGACCCAACCTCGGCCAATTGAGACAGGCTTCCTCAAAGAGAGGGAGGATAAAGACAGTTTATAGACTTGAAGTTGCAGGAAGGCAGTGGCAGGAGCTTGGAAGTTTAACTACCCTGACTACCATGCACGTTGGTTAACCACCTTTTCACAAAGATGAATTATTAAACAGCACAATGATTTTTTAAATCAGCTTGTACTCACTAATATAAGTGTTTCCCCATGTGATTTTAAAACGAATTAAAAATATTACAATGAAATGTTTCCTGAATTAGATTTAAACTATACCTATGCTCACATTCCAGTCTAGGAATCACAACCGTATGACAATGACCAACACAGACATCCATTGGATTTAAATATACCTACACTCACATTCCAGTCTTGGAATCACAACCGTATGACAATGACCAACAGAGACATCCATTAAGATATTAAATTCCACTGGTAAATAAACTCTATTCAGACGACCCAGCTTCTAGGTCCGATATCTGGTCTGTGCGGAGTTGATTTTTTTAAATTCATTCATGGGATGTGGTCGTCACTGGCAAGGCTAGCATTTATTGCCCATCTCTAATTGACCTTGAGAAGGTGGTGGTGAGCCGCCTTCTTGAACCGCTGCAGTCTATGTGGTGAAGGTGCTCCCATAGTGCTGTTAGGGACGGAGTTCCAGCATGTTGACCCAGCGATGATGAAGGAACGGCGATATACTTGGAGTGTTTAATTTGGAGGGTAACATGCAGGTGGCGGTGTTCTCATACACCTGCTGTCCTTGTCCTTCTAGGTGCTGGAGGTCGTGGGTTTGAGAGGGGCTGTCGAATAAGCCTTGGCGAGTTGCTGCAGTGAATCTTGTAGATGGTGCACACTGCAGCCACGATGTGCCGGTGGTGGAGGGAGTGAATGTTGAAGGTGGTGGATGGGGGGCCAATCAAGCGGGCTGCTTTGTCCTGGATAGTGTCGAGCTTCTCGAGTGTTGTTGGAGCCACACTCATCCAGGCAAGTGGAGCGTATTTCATCACACTCCTGACTTGTGTCTTGTAGATGGTAGAAAGACTTTGGGGAGTCAGGAGGTGAGACACTCACCACAGAATACCCAGCCTCTGACCTGCTCTTGTAGCCACAGTATTTGTGGCTGGTCCAGTTAAGTTTCTGGTGAATGGTGACCCCTTGCTCCCTCTCGCCCTCTGTAATGAGGTCTGAACCCAAACTTAGCATGTTAGCAGGTTATTGGTGAGTAACTGTTGCTTGATAGCATGGTCAGTGACCCTTCCATCACTTTGCTGAGCATTGAGCGTATGTTGATGGGGCAGTAATTGCTGGCTTGGCTTTGACCTGCTTTTTGTGGACAGGATATACCTGCGTAATTTTCCACTTTGCCAGTGTTGTAGCTGTACTGGAACAGCTTGGCTAGAGGCATAGCTAGTTCTGGTGCACAAGTCTTTAGTACTGCAGCTGGGACATTGTCAGGGCCCATAGCCCATCTTAGCCAGAGTATAGTGGGGATCCTATTAGTCTCAGCGCCATTGAGATCAGCAGGGAAACAATCAGCTGTTCCTGATTCCCAACTGGCGACGACAGAGAAAATATTAATGTGTGAATGCTGGGTGAGAGGTAGGACTGAGTTTGGCCATGATGCACCTCTCAAACAGATTGTTATCACTGAGTATCTGGACTCGCATGGTAAGAATGATCACACCATCTAGACTCACATTGTAAGACGCTAGGCTCACAGAAAGAATAGAAAGGGGACACATTCAGCAACAATTCTGGGAACATTTAAGTACTGATAGCATAGTTGTCATATTACAATTTTTGGCATCAATAGTAATAGTGCTAAACTTTGAACAAATCTTTGTGATATACAACAACAGTTCTAATGGTCTCTTTGTAAAGCAAGGCCCCAGAAACTGGAAGGGATGAGTATATGCTTAGTTCACTTCTTTTGTGTGTGGAGGCAGTGATGGTTAGTCAGCAAGCTGAAGTTAATAAATCCCCTCCCACAGACTGTACATATGAACAGTCTGTCCCCAGTGTGAAGACGCAAATGTCGTTCCAGCTCACTACAGCTCCGAAATTCTTTTCCACATGCAGTACATTTAAAGAGTCTGTCAGCCATGTGAATCCGTTGATGTCTGTTCAGGTCACTGGACTGAGTAAATCCTTTTCCACATACAATACATTTATAGGGTCTCTCCTCAGTGTGAATACGCTGATGTACAGTCAGATCACTGGACTGAGTAAATCCCTTGCCACATGTAGTACATTTATACGGTCTTTCTCCAGTGTGAATACGCTGGTGTACAGTCAGATCACTGTTCTGGATGAATCCTTTTCCACACACTGTACATTTAAATGGTCTCTCCCCAGTATGAATTCGCTGATGTTTCACTAAGTCAGAGGACTGGTTAAATGCCATCTCGCACTCAGAACATTTATAGGGCCTCTCTTCAGCATGAGTACGTCGATGGGTTGCAAGATTGGATATAGTCTTAAAGTTCTTCCCACATAAGGTACATTTATAGGGTCTTTCTCCTGAGTGGGTGCGTTGATGGTCTGTGAGACTACTAGAGCTAATGAACCTTTTACCACACACTGTACATTTATATGGTCGCTCTTCAGTGTGAATTCGCTGATGCCTGATTAGGTTGCTGGTGCTCAGAAATCGTTTTTCACAAACCAAGCATTTATAGGGTCTCTCTCCAGTATGAATGTGCTTATGGTCTGTCAAGAGACTGGAATTAATAAATCCCCTTGCGCACATGGTGCATTTATAGGGTGTCTCTCCAGTATGAATGCGCTTATGGTCTGTGAAGAGACTGGAATTAATAATTCCCTTTGTGCTCAGGGTGCGTTTATAGGGTCTCTCGCCAGTATGGAAGCGCTTATGTACAGTCAGATCACTGGATTGAGTAAATCCCTTGCCACATGTAGTACATTTATACGGTCTTTCTCCAGTGTGAATACGCTGGTGTACAGTCAGATCACTGTTCTGAATGAATCCTTTTCCACACACTGTACATTTAAATGGTCTCTCCCCACTATGAATTCGCTGATGTTTCATTAAGTCAGAGGACTGGTTAAATGCCATCTCACACTCAGAACATTTATAGGGCCTCTCTTCAGCATGAGTACGTCGATGGGTTGCAAGATTGGATATAGTCTTAAAGTTCTTTCCACACAAGGTACATTTATAGGGTCTTTCTCCCGAGTGGGTGCGTTGATGGTCTGTGAGACTACTCGAGCTAATGAACCTTTTACCACACACTGTACATTTATATGGTCTCTCTTCAGTGTGAATACGCTGATGCCTGATTAGACTGCTAGTGCTCAGAAATCCTTTTTCACAAACTGAGCATTTATAGGGTCTCTCTCCAGTATGAATGTGCTTATGGTCTGTCAAGAGATTGGAATTAATAAATCCCTTTGTGCACATGGTGCATTTATAGGGTGTCTCTCCAATATGGATCCACTGGTGTGTTTTGAGGTGAGTGATCTGACTAAAGCTCTTGCTACAGACACAACATTCGAAGGGTCTCTCTCCTGTGTGGATGCGATGGTGTTTTTCCAGCTGGGAAGGGAAACAGAAGCTCATTCCACACGTGGTGCAGGTGCATTGCTCTCCTCTCTCAGGCACAGCTTCAGTTCTCCATACCTGTGCAGACACTGATACAGATTCAGGGAGGTCTTCGTTAAAGCAAACAGCTTGATTTGACATTTCCATTATGATTCCTGTTGCTTCCAGCAATCAAATTATTTATGAAAAACTTAATGATAAAAAATGACATTCATCAATATACATAACTTGCAAGTAAATCTTTACAATTTATCGACATTTGTTCATTGTGAAATTCTATTAATGAATTAGTAGGGAGCAGCTCATGGGTTAAGTTGGGAAATTACAGAAATTAATGAGCTGAGTTCTTAGGCAGGGAATTACAAAGCTTAGGACCTAGGCAACAGAAGGCACAGCCACCAATGGTTGAGCGATTATAATCAGGGATGCTCAAGAGGACAGAATTAGAGGAGCGCAGACATCTCGGGGGGTTGTGTGGTTGGAGGAGATTACAGAGATAGGGAGGGGCGAGGCCATGGAGGGATTTGAAAACAAGGATGAGAATTTTGAAATCAAGGCTTAACCGGGAGCCAATGTAGGTGACAGGGATGATGGGTGAGTGGGACCTGGTGCAAGTTAGGACACAGGCAGCCGAGTTTTGGATCACCTCTAGTTTATGTAGGGTAGCATGTGGGAGGCCAGCCAGGGGTGCATTGGAATAGTAAAGTCCAGAGGTAACAAAAGCAAGCATGAAGGTTTCAGCAGCGGATAAGCTAAGGCAAGGGCGGAGATGGGCGATGTTACGGAGGTGGACATAGGCGGTCTTAATTATGCTGTGGATATGTGGTCGAAAGCTCATTTCAGAGTCAAATATGACACCAAGGTTGCAAACAGTCTGGTTCAGCTTCAGACAGAAGTTGGGGAGTGGGATGGAGTCAGTGGCTAGGGAACGGAGTTTGTGGCGGGGACCGAAAACAATGGCTTCAGTCTTCCCAATAATAAATTAGCAAATATTTCTGCTCATCCAGAACTGGATGACAATTTAGAGACCGTGGAGGGCTCGGGAGAAGTGGTAGTGAGGTAGAGTTAGGTGTCATCAGTTTACATGTGGAAAATTATGCTGTGTTTTCGGATGATGTCGCCAAGGAGCAACATGTAGAAGAGAAATAGGAGGGAGCCAAGGATAGATCCTTGGGAGACACCAAAGGCAACGATGCGAGGGTGGGAAAAGAAGCTATTGCAGGTGATTTTCTGGCTATGATCAAATAGATAAGAATGGAACCAGGCGAGTGCAGTCCCACCCAGCTGGACAACGGTGAAGAGGTGTTGGAGAAGGATAGAGTGATCAACCGTGTCAAAGACTGCAGACAAGTCAAGAAGGACGAGGAGGGGTAGTTTGCCTTTGTGACTTTGATGAGAGCCATTTTGGTACTGTGGCAGGTACAGAATCCGGATTGGAGGGATTCAAACATGGAATTGCGGGAAAGATAGGCACGGATTTGGGAGGCACGCTCAAGGATTTTGGAGAGGAAAGGGAGGTTGGAAATGGGGCGGTAGGTTTCAAGGACGGAGGGGGTTGAGGGTTTTTATTTGAGGAGAGAGGTGATGACACCAGACATACTACCTTTTTTTTGGGGGGGGGGTCTGGCGATTGAGGGGGGGGGGGGGAGAAGATCTGGGGATTTGGGGGGTCGTCTGGGGATTGGGGATGTGCGCGTCTGGGGATTGGGGGGGGGTGTCTGGGGATTGGGGGGGGGTGTCTGGGGATTGGGGGGGGGGGGTGTCTGGGGATTGGGGGGGGGTGTCTGGGGATTGGGGGGGGGGTCTGGGGATTGGGGGGGTGTCTGGGGATTGGGGGGGGGGTGTCTGGGGATTGGGGGGGGTGTCTGGGGATTGGGGGGGGTGTCTGGGGATTGGGGGGGTGTCTGGGGATTGGGGGGCGGGAGTCTGGGGATTGGGGGGCGGGAGTCTGGGGATTGGGGGTATTGGGGGTATTGGGGGGGGTGTCTGGGTATTTGGGGGGGTGATCTGGGTATTTGGGGGGGGGGTGATCTGGGTATTGGGGGGGGGGTGATCTGGGTATTGGGAGGGGGGTCTGGGTGTTCACTGTTGTCTCATTGGTAGATTTATGACAAATCATTCAATAGCTCGAGAATAATGTAAATTAATGGCAACACAGATTGAAACTTTCACCTCTGTATCCGGGCCCGGATTGCTCTCCCTCCCCCGGGCCCGGAGCCCCGGCCTCTCCCTTTCTCCCCCCACCCCTCCCTGGTCCGGAGCCCCGGCCTCTCCCTCTCCCTCTCCCTCTCCACTCCGGGCCCGGAGCTCCGGCCTTTCCCTCGCGGGCCCGGAGCCCGGAGCCCGGAGCCCCAGCCTCTCCCCTCTCCCTCTCCCTCTCCCTCTTCCTCCTGGGCCCGGAGCCCCGGCCTCTCTCTCACCATCCCCCCGGCATCCCCGGGCTCACTTACCGGCTCAGCCGCTTCAGCTCCGGCAATTGCGACTGGCTGCGCATGCGCGGCCCGGTTTTCGCGATGGAGCAGATTCCGCACCGCCAGGGTTTCTGGGTAAGTGCTGCCGCCATTAGAACATCAGAATTAGGAGCAGGAGTGGGCCATATGGCCCCACGAGCCTGCTCCGCCATTCAATAAGATCATGGCTGATCTAAGCTCCGAGGTGTCATAAAGAAAGGGGAGAAGTTGCATTTCTTTATCACCTTCCGCGATCTCAGGATGTCCCAAAGCGATTTGCAGCCAATGAAGTACTTTTGAAGTGGATTGATTCACCTACTCAGGAATCAAGGGAACATTCTACCCTTTCTGGAGTCATACCAAGCACAAACGAAGATGGTTGTGATGGTTGTGGTGGTTGGAGGTCAAACATCCAAGCTCCAGAACATCGCTGCAGGAGTTCCAAGACAAAGCAGCCCACTTGATTGGCATCGCATCCACAACCTTAAACACTCCCTCCACCACCAGCATACTGTGGCTGCAGTGTGTACCATCTACAAGATGCACTGCAGCCATTCAACAAAGCTTCTTCGACATCAACTCCCAAACATCCATCTCGTAGGATAAAGGCAGTAGGCGCATGGGGACACTGCCATCTGCAAGTTCCCCTCCACGTCACACACCATCTTGACATAGAAATATATCGCCGTTCCTTCATGTGGGAGTACTTCACCTCACGGACTGCAGCAGTTTAACAAGGCAGCTCACCGCAATCTCTCAGGGGTAATTAGGGTTGGGCAATAAATGCTGCTCATGCCAGCAACACCCACATCCCATGAATGAATAGAAAAGGCACCCCGTCTAGACAAGTCCATACAGAAGCATCCTGCACAACCATCAAAACCATCTTGGCTTTTGGCAAACTCCGAGAACATCATCAGGACAAGCAATTTCTGCTAAAGCTTTCAATTTTCGAGGAAACAATTGCTTGCAGTCTTTTCATTTGCTGCTGAACATAAGATTTAGGAGCAGGAGTAAGCCATACAGCCCCTCGAGCCTGCTCCACCATTCAATAAGATCACGGCTGATCTTTGTTCTCAACTCCATTTTCCCGCCCGATCCCCGAGTCCAAAAATCTATCTATCTCAGCCTTGAATATACCCAAAGACTCAGCATTCACAGCCCTTAGGGGTAGAGAATTCCAAAGATTCACAACCCTCAGTGGAGAAATTCCTCCTCATCTCAGTCTTAAATGGCCAGCCCCTTATCCTGAGACTATGCCCCTAGTTGTAGACTCTCCAGCCAGGGGACACAATCTCTCAGCAGCTACCCTGTCAATCCCCCTCAGTATCTTATATGTTTCAATGAGATCACTATTCCAAACTCCAGAGAGTCTAGGCCCAATATAATCAATCTCTCCTCCTAGGACAACACTCTCATCCCAGGAATCAATCTAGTGAACCTCTTAGGCAAGTATATTCTTCTTCAGCTAAGGAGACCAAAACTGTGCACAGTACTCCAGGTGTGGCCTCACCGAAGCACTGCACAATTGTAGCAAAACTTTCTTACTTTTGTACTCTAACTCCCTTGCAATAAAGACCAATCTGCTATTTCCTTCCTAATTGCTTGCTGTATCTGCATGCTAATTCTGTGTTTCCTGTATGAAGACACCTAAATCTCTGAGATTTAATAGTTTCTCACCAATATTTAATAGTTTCTCACCATTTTAAAAATATTCAATTTTTCTATTCCTGCCAAAGTGAATAACCTCACATTTCCCCACATTATACTCCATCTGCCACCTTATTGCCCACTCAACTAGATAAATCACCAGGCCTGGGTGAAACGTACCCCAGGCTGTTAAGAGAAGCAAGGGAAGAAATAGCAGAGGCTCTGACCATCATTTTCCAATTCTCTCTGGCTACAGGTGTGGTGCTGGAAAACTGCTAACATTGTAACTTTGTTTTAAAAAGGAGAAAGGATAGACCGAGTAATTATAGGCCAGTCCACTTAACCTCAGTGGTGGGCAAATAATTGGGAAAAATTCTGAGGAATCGTATTAATTATCATTTAGAAAGGCACAGATTAATCAAGGAGAGTCAGCATGGATTTATAAAGGGTCAGTCATGTCTAACTAACTTGATTGATTTTTTGAGGAGGTAACAAGGAGGGATTATTGTTGGACGGCTTTCTTGCTCTTTTTTGTTTTGTTGCTTTAAATGTTAGATTACACACACACACACACACTCAGTTGTAATAATGGCAGGGTCAGGTCTTTATTGAAACTTCATACTATACAAAAACCAGCATGAAAGCTCCGAGACACACACTTCACAAAACCAATGAATGCTGCTGCCTTTGAGACATATACCAACCATGATTCTACTATGAGCTCCTAAAACAGTGTTCACTTACATTTCTTAAACAACTCGGGTCTTTCATCTCTACAGTCCATGCATATGATCAATAATTCATGGTACATCAAAGGTAATACAAATGCTAAGAGAATGACATTGTAAACTAAACAGCCAGCCATTCAACCTTTCTAATATTGCTTTATTGCTGCAATGGACTCTTGCCATGCATTTTATTATTATAATACACACGTGAGCAAATTGACACATTGAATATGGCTGGAGTTTAGAAGGATGAGAGGGGATCTCATAGAAACTTATAAGATTCTGACGGGACTGGACAGGTTAGATGTGGGAAGAATGTTCCTGATCATGGGGAAGTCCAGAACCAGGGGACACAGTCTTACAATAAGTAATTTAGGACTGAGATGAGGAGAAACTTCTTCATTCAGAGAGTTGTTAACCTGTGGAATTCCCTACCGCAGAGAATTGTTGATGCCAGTTCGTTGGATATATTCAAGAGGGAGTTAGATATGGCCCTTATGGCTAAAGGGATCAATGGGTATGGAGAGAAAGCAGGAAAGGGGTACTGAGGTAATGATCAGCCATGATCTTATTGAATGGTGGTGCAGGCTCGAAGGGTGAATGGCCTACTCCTGCATGTATTTTCTATGTTTCTATGAATGACTCTCACACCTTCCAGCATATTCTTTCCTGTGGAGATATTCTCTCCTTTGATCCCTTACCCAATTCCCAACCTTTGCTCATCAGAAAGCTGCTTGAACTTTTAACCCTGCATTGATCTCACAGTCTGTGTAAAATCAAATTAGCGAGGTATTCGGGTAATACGGACGTCCACTCCCACAATGATGAGGGTATCACATTTGATGTCATCTACATAGATTGTAGCAAGGCTTTTGACGAGATCCCACATGGCAGACATGGGATCCAAGGGGAAATGACAAGTTAGATCCAAATTTGGCTCAGTGGCAGGAAGCAAAGGGTAATGGTCGATGGGTGTGTTTGTGACAGGAAGGTTGCTTCCAGTGGGGATCTGCAGGGCTCAGTAGTAGGTCTCTTGCTTTTTATGGTATATATTAATGATATAGACTTCAATGTAGGGGGCATGTTTAAGACATTTCCAGATGATACAAAAATTGGCTGTGTGGTTGAGAGTGAAGAAGAAAGCTGCAGACTGCAGGAGGATATCAATGAACTGGTCAGGTGGGCAGAAATGTGGCAAATGGAATTCAATCTGGAGAAGGGTGAGGTAGTGCATTTGGGGACAACTAACAAGGAAAGAGAATACACAATAAATGGTAGAATACCGAGAAGTGTAGAGGAACCTTGGAGTGCATGTCCACAGATCCCAAAAGGCAGCAGGACAAGCTGATAAGGTGTTTAAGAAAGCATACAGGATATTTCCCTTTATTAGCCGAGGCATAGAATACAAGAGCAGGGGAGGTTATGTTAGAACTGTATAAAACACTAGTTAGGCCACAGCTAGAATACTGCATGTAGATCTGGGCACAACATTACAGGAGAGATATTATTGTACTATAGAGGGTACAGAGGAGATTTACGAGAATGTTGCCAGGACTGGAGAATTTTAGCTTTGAAGAATGATTGGATAGGCTTGGTTGTTTTCTTAGGAACAGAGGAGGCTGAGGGGAAACCTTATTGAGGTGTACAAAATTATGAGGGGCGTAGATAGAGTGGGTAGGAAAGACCTATTTACCTCAGCAGAAAGGTCAATAACCAGGGGGGCAGAGAGTTAAAGTAATTGGTAGAATGATTAGAGGGGAGTTGAGGAGAAATATTTTCATCCAGAGGGTGGTGGGGGTCTGTAACTCACTGCCTGAAAGGGTGGTAGAGGCAGAAACACCCATCGCATTTAAAAAGTACTGGATATGCTTTTGAAGTGCCGCAACCTACAGAGCTACAAACCAAGAGCTGGAAAGTGGGATAGCTGGATAGCGCTTTGTCAGCCAGCACGAATACAATGGGCCGAATGGCCTCATTCTGTGTCTTAAATGTCTATGATTCCATGATTAGCTTAACCTGTCTATATCCCTTTGCAGGCACTTTGTGTCCTCCTCACAACTTACTTTTCCACTTAGCTTTGTACCGTCAGCAAACTTGGATACATTACACTCGGTCCCTTCATAAAAGTCATTACTATAGATTGTAAATAGCTAAGGCCCAAGCATCAATCCTTGCGGCACCCCAATACCACTGCCAACCTGAAAATAATCCGTTTATCCTTACTCTCTGTTTTCTGTCCGTTACCAATCCTCTATCCATGCTAATACATTACCCACAATCCCATGAGTCCTTATCTTGTGTGTGTGCCTTTTGTGTGACACCTTATCAAATGCCTTTTGGAAATCCAAATATATTACATCCACTGGTTTATCTTTATCTACCCTGCTAGTTACATCCTCTAATAACTAAAAACTCAAATAAATTTGTTGAACATGATTTCCCTTTCATAAAAGGATGCACTTATTTGTACTGCCAAAATGGCTAACAATCCTTATTTCTGATTGGTCCCTGTTATATATGTATACTTGTATATACTCTATACAGCCACCAGAGGGCTCATCCCTTGGAGTCCCAAGGGACCCATAATCCCTTGGGAGCACAGGTATTTAAGGAGGCCTCACATGTTGGAGAGGCATTCTGGAGACCTGCAATAAAAGACCAAGGTCACACTTTACTTTAAGCTCACAGTGTTCAGTCTGACTCTTTCTCTATAAATAACAACTGGTGAAGAGATACAGATAGCGAACCCAAAGATGCAGGGAACAGTGGGCATCCTGGAGAAATTCTCGGAGCGAGATGATTGGGAAACTTTTGTGGAGCAACTCGACCAATCTTTGTAGCCAATGAGCTAGATGGAGGAGAGAATGCTGTCAAACAAAAAGCGATCCTCCTCATCGTCTGTGGGGCACCAACGTATGGCCTCATGAAAAATCTGCTTACTCCAGCGAAACCCACAGAGAAATCGTATAATGATTTCTGCATACTGGTCCGAGAGCATTTGAATCCGAAGGAAAGCATTCTGATGGCAAGGTACCAGTTCTACACCTACAAAAGGTCCGAAGGCCAGGAAGTGGCGAGTTATGTTGCCATGCTAAGACGCCTTGCAGGACATTGCGAATTTGAAGGACATTTGGAGCACATGCTCAGAGACTTTTTCATACTTGGCATTGGCCACGAAACCATACTTTGCAAACTTTTGACTGTAGAGACCCCAACCTTGAGCAAGGCCATAGCGATAGCCCAGACGTTCATTGCCACCAGTGACAATACTAAGCAAATCTCTCAGTACTTGTAGCAGCACTTGTGTGCTATGAACAAAGTGATGTTGTTTTCAAATCGCAACATACAGAGCAGGTCACAAGTGATAAATGTGATCAATGCAAGGCCATTAACATCTTGTTGGCGCTGCGGGGGTAATCATCGTTTCCATTCATGCCGATTCAAGGGGTATGTTTGCAAGGGTTGTGGAACAATGGGACACCTCCAACATATGTGCAGGCGAGCTGAAAATCCTGTTAATCCTGCAAAGCACCATGTTGCAGAGGAGGACAGATCTACGGAGGATCACGACGAACCAGAGCCTCAGACCGAGGAGGCAGAGGTACATGGAGTGCACACATTCACCACAAAATGTCCTCCGATAATGCTTAAGGTTGAACTAAATGGACTCCTGGTGTCAGTGGAGCTGGACACGGGCACGGGCCAGTCCATCATGGGCAAAGACTTTCGAAAGGTTGTGGTGCAGCAATGCCTCAAGGCCAGTCTTAAGCCCAGTTCACACGAAATTAAGAACTTATGCGAATGAACTGATTCCCGTAATCGGCAGTGCTACCGTAAAGGTCTCCTATGATGGAGTGATGCACAAGCTATCACTCTGGGTGGTACCGGGCGATGGTCCCACGCTGCTTGGCAGGAGTTGGTTGGGAAAGATACGCTGGAACTGGGACGACGTCCGAGCGCTATCGCCCGCTGACGACACTTTGTGTGCCCAAGTCTTAAACAAATTTCCTTCGTTGTTCGAACCAGGCATTGGGAAATTCCAAGGAGCAAAAGTGCAGATCCACCTAATTCCTGGGGCGCGACCCAACCATCACAAGGCGAGAGCAGTACTGTACATGATGAAAGGGTAGAGATCAAGCTAGCCCGGCTGTAAAGAGAGGGCATCATTTCACCGATTGAGTTCAATGAGTGGGCCAGTCCTATTGTCCCAGTCCTCAAGGGAGAGGGCACCGTCAGAATCTGTGGCGATTACAAAGTAACTATCATTCATTTCTCCCTGCAGGACCCATACCCACTACCAAAGGCCGATGACCTCTTTGCAACGCTGGCGGGAGGAAAGACGTTCACGAAGCTGGATCTGACTTCAGCCTACATGACGCAGGAACTGGAGGAATCATCGAAGGGCTTCACCTGCATCAACATGCACAAAGGTCTTTTTATTTATAACAGATGCCCGTTTGGAATTCGATCAGCTGCAGCGATATTCCAGAGAAACATGGAAAGCTTACTGAAGTCGGTCCCGCACACCGTGGTCTTCCAGGATGACATCTTGGTCACAGGTCGGGATACAGTCGAGCATCTGCAGAACCTGGAGGAGGTTCTTTGTCGACTCGACCGCGTAGGGCTCAGGTTAAAACGCTCGAAGTGCGTTTTCTTGGCGCCTGAAGTGGAGTTCTTGAGAAGGAGGATTATGGCAGATGGCATCTGGTCCACCAATTCGAAGACGGAGGCAATCGAGAATGCACCAAGGCCACAGAACATGACGGAGCTGCTGTCGTTTCTCGGACTCCTGAACTACTTTGGTAACTTCTTACCAGGTCTCAGCACTCAGCACACTGTTAGAACCACTACATGTCTTACTACGAAAAGGGAACAAATGGGCACAGGGGAAAAGCCAAGAAAATGCCTTTGTAAAAGCTAGAAAATTGTTATGCTCAAACAAATTGCTTGCGTTGTATGATCCATGTAAGCGTTTGGTGCTAGCATGTGATGCGTCGTATATGGCATTGGGTGTGTATTGCAACAAGCTAATGATTTTGGGAAACTGCAAATGCTTGCTTACGCATCCAGGAATCTGTCTAAGGCTGAGAGAGCCTACAGCATGATTGAAAAAGAAGCGTTAGCGTGTGTCTATGGGGTAAAGAAAATGCATCAGTATCTGTTTGGGCTAAAATTCAAATTGGAAACTAACCATAAGCCATTCATATCCCTGTTTTCCGAGAGTAAAGGGATAAATACCAATGTATCAGCCCGCATCCAGAGATGGGCGGTCATGTTTTCTGCATACAACTACGCCATCCGCCACAGAAAACTGTGCCGATGCTCTCAGCAGACTGCCATTGCCCACCATAGGGGTGGAAATGGCACAGCCCGCAGATGTAGTCATGGTTATGGAAGCATTTGAGAGTGAGCAATCACCCGTCACTGCCCAGCAGATCAAAACCTGGACGAGCCAGGATGCCTTATTGTCCCTAGTCAAAAACTGTGTGCTTCACGGGAGCTGGTCCAGTGTCCCTGTAGCAATGCAGGAAGAGATAAAGCTGTTCCAGCGGCGCAAAGATGAAATGTTTATACAGGCAGACTGCCTTCTGTGGGGAAATCGTGTAATGTTTCCCAAGATGGGCAGAGACAGCTTCATCAGTGACCCCCACAGTACCCACCCAGGCATCGTAATGATGAAAGCAATAGCCAGATCCCACGTGTGGTGGCTCGGTATTGATGCGGACTTATCAGAGTCCTGCGTGCACAGATTATAATACATGCTCGCAGTTAAGCAATACACCCAGGGAGGCGCCACTAAGTTTATGGTCTTGGCCCTCCAAAACTGTGGTCTAGGGTACATGTCGACTATGCAGGCCCATTCTTGGGTAAAATGTTCCTTGTCGTTGTGGATGCGTACTCCAAGTGGATTGAATGTGATATAATGTCGGCTAGCAAGTCCTCTGCCACTACTGAAAGCCTGCGAGCCATGTTTCACACACACTGCCTACCCGATGTCTTCGTTAGCGACAACGGGCCATGTTTTACCAGTGCTGAGTTCAAAGAATTCATGACCTGCAACGGGATCAAACATGTCACATCTGCCCCGTTTAAACCAGCATCCAATGGTCAGGCAGAGAGAGCAGTGCAAACCATCAAACAGGGCTTGAAGAGGGTAACGGAAGGCTCACTGCAGACTCACCTATCCAGAGTCCCGCTCAGCTACCGCACGAGACCCCACTCGCTCACTGGGATTCCACCTGCTGAACTGCTCATGAAAAGAGCACTTAAAACATGGCTCTCGTTAGTTCACCCTGATCTACATGAACAGGTAGAGAGCAGGCGGCTTCAACAAAGTACATACCATGAACTAATGTGTCATGCGAAATTAAAATCAATGATCCTGTATTTGTATTGAATTATGGACAAGGTCCCAAGTGGCTTTCCGGCACTGTCATGGCCAAAGAGGGGAGCAGGGTGTTTTGGGTCAAACTTTCAAATGGACTCATTCACCGGAAACACTTGGACCAAATCAAACTCAGATTCACGGACTATCCTGAGCAACCCACCTTGGACCCTACCTTCTTTGACCCCCCAACACACACACACCAGTGGTAACCAGCACCACGGTTGGCCACGAAGCAGAACCCATCATCCACAGCAGCCCAGCAGGACCCACCACACCAGGCAGGCAAGCAAGGCCAGCTGCACAGCAACCCAGCGAGGGCCCAACAATTGATTCTCCAATACCAGCTTTAACACCGAGACAATCAACCAGGACAAGAAGGGCCCCAGATCGACTCACATTGTAAATAGTTACACTACTGACTTGGGGGGGGAGGAGCAAGAGAAAGAGAGTGTCGTTATATATGTACAGTTGTATATACTCTCTACAGCCACCAGAGGGCTCATCCCCTAGAGTCTCAAGGAATCTCATAATCCCTTGGGAGAACAGGTGTTTAAGGAGGCCTCACAGGTTGGAGAGGCACTCTGGAGACCTGCAATAAAAGACCAAGGTCACACTTTACTTTAAGCTCAGTGTTCAGTCTGACTCTTTCTCCATACATAATAGTCCCCTTGGAGGCTAAACCACACCCTGAAGTTTCACAGGAATATGTCACTAGATCTGCCCATCCCAAAGTCTCACTGACTTTGCAAATTGTAACTCGATCCACTTTGACTTCCTGAAGCGACAAGAGGACAGAGCTCCCCAAAAGATATCAAGGGCCAGCCGAAGTCCCGTACCCCAGTCCAAGTGCATGCTTCTCCCAGCTGAAGTGCCTTACCACACCCAGTCCAACATACATGCCTCCCCCAGCCGAAGTGCCTTACCCCAGTCCAAGTACATTCCTTCCCCAGCCAAAGTGCCTTACCCCAATCCATGCATCCCTCCTCCAGCTGAACTGCCTTATCCCAGTCCAAGTGCACGCCTCCCCCAGCCGAAGTGCCTTACCTCAGTCCAAGTACATACCTCCCCCAGCTGAAGTGCCTTACCCCAGTCCAAGTACAAACCACATGACACGGAAGTAATGTAAAAAATGTAACAAAATTTATTGACAATAAAAGACGAACAAGTTGCATTGCACAAAACTCTCCAAACTTAACTTAACACGAGCATTGCTCGCACATGTGTGTGTCTGGAGTCACATTGGGAGGGAAGCAACAACGATGAAACAGCTGTATGCACCCACGCTTGCATCCCCATAAAACCTGGGACTCGGTGCTCTGGTGGCTGGGCGGATCAGTCAGGTGACAAATGATAATGGAAACCTTACACCACAGAATGAGACCCAGAAGTAGCAAGGAAGATAAATGTGATACACAAACTAAGTGTGGCACAAACAGGAAGACTCAAAGCTTTTAATACACCATGTAGATATTTTGGCAAAATATACATAGATTCAAGAAACAAACAGGCCCAAATATTTAACATTACACTCAGCATAAATTTCTACTGGGCAGAATCATATGTAGATTGCTAAAGAGGTTTAAACCAGAGGCGAAAGGAAGGGGGAAAAAATTACGCAATGAGTCGTGATGATCTGGAATGCACTGCTGAAAGGGTGTCGGAAGCAAATTCAATAATAACTTTCAAAAGGGAATTGGATAAATACTTAAAGGAAAAATTTGCAGAGCTACGGGGAAAGAGCGGGGGAGTGGGATTAATTGGACAGCTCTTTCAAAGAGCCGCGCAGGCTCGAATGGCCTCCATTTGTGCTGTATGATTCTATGTGTACAGTGTTGGAATGGGATGGTGCAGATTACAAATAGTTCAATGTATGTATCAAATTCACTTCTTAAATCCCAATAAAACCTGCATGCAATGATGTAAAAAAAAACTTTTAGAATCTCGGCATTGTTATGGCAGGCAAGAGGGCATGGTTTCCATTACATCGAATGTCAGCATACTCCAAGACACATTTGTAAACTGACGGAGGGAATTGGCAAATTAACTTCAAGCTGCAAGTCCCCGAGAAAAGGAAACGAAGCAGGTCCCGCCCAATGAGGACACACAGCGATTTCCCCGCCCCTTCACTGCTCCGTTGTTGGGCTACGCACCTTCTGCAGCCTGCTTACTGGGCGTTGCCATCGGTGTCCAGCCACTGCCATCGGTGCCCAGCCACCAGAAGACAAATAAGTAGCCTAAAGTCTCACATTCTTTCTGTGTGCGCCCGAGGAATGCTGACTGCCGCCCGCCCCACCAGAGAATTATAACTCGGCTTTACCATTTCACGATACAAAAGAATCCACAGCTCTACCAGCGGCAAAAAAAACAGTCCCGTCTTTACATTTCAAAAGCATTGGACACATTCACCAAATCGCCAGCACACAACGCCCTCTGTCGGCAGCCTCACCTTAATAAGCAAAAATCAGGAAACTGCTGAAGGACCAAATTCGGGCTGCATAAAACTTCTGACTTTAAACTCTGCAGCCTCTTCAAAGATAGTTAGCGTCTCTGTGCCATATGTGGATGCAAGTGCCTGCTGATTCTGACTCTCATTCCCCCACCTCTTCATCAGGACAGCAATAATATTCTACAAAGCAGATCTGCCCATCTTCATTCCGGATCATGTACTGCAAGGAGAGAAATCCCCGGTTATCTGTGCGGAGCGAGACTTTAGAGGACAGAGCCAAGGCTTTAGTAGATGGCTTCAGTAATGAGATTTTATACCTGATCAGAAGAGAAGATGATTATTTTTTGAATCGCTTCACGCTACCATACAATGGCATCACTGCAGTAACACACAGTAGTCACTGTGCCACCTCACCTATTGCTTTGGGCCTGGCTGCAATGGAATGCCTCAATCATATCCGAGTCTTTAGGATAGTCACAGTGTGCGCTCCCAGCATTGCCAAAAGTAGATAATCTGAAAAAGAAACGCTGTTCATTAGCGGTTACCGAATAACAGCAGAATGGATGAAACATCTGAAATGAGAACAGCTTTACCCTACTGACATGGGTAGGGAATTAGTTAGGAGGTAGGCAGTCAGCTGACAAATTATATATATTGTAACATTTTATCGTAATATTCGGGTACTGAATGTACTGGGTGTAGCACATTTTTAATCCATTCGACAGGCTTTTTTTCTGGTTTTGTGCCTTTCCCAGGGGACTACATGGCTGCGAGCACGCAGGGATTATGTAGGACATGTAAACAGGCCTATGTAACCTGAGCTTTCCATTCGCGTGCTCACTTTGGCTCCCACTCCGGACCTGAGCCATTCAATACGGTTCCACTCCCCACCCCACTTTCCTTTTCTCTTTATCCCTCCCTGACCTTTCTCCGCTGTCAACCTGCCTCCTTTCATCTCTCCTCTCTGATACTCGGTCCTCCCAAATCCCTACCCTAACCCTTCATTACTCTTCAACCGTCCCAACTTGACTCACTCCTAGATAAGCCTACAGGCTTCCCTCTGTGCCTCTCTTGGCATCCTACGAAGGGCCACTGAGGCGCTCGTTGCTGCCTCATGAGCAGCAACCCCAAATGTCCCATCCTACTGTCTCGCCGACCTTCCCACCCAGCGCACCCACTGGGGGCTAACCTTACCAATCTCCTCCCAGTCCAACTCACCAACTGTCTCCCCAGCTCTGACCCTGTGGACGCAGGCAGTGGGGCATCCATTACCAATCCTCTCCGCGTCTCCCTCTAGAACATCCGTTCGCTTGTGAACAAGGCCCTTCGCATCCATGAGCTTATCGTGGATGATGGCATCGACAACATGGCCCCGACGGAAACCTGGTTGAAGGGCGATGATGCCTTACCCTTAAATGAAGCCTCTCCACCTGGCTATACCTTCCACCACTTGCCCCGCTCAGACCGCTGTGGTGGTGGTGTGGCGCTCATCACCAAATCACACCTTAGTCTGTCCCCCGACTCCTCCGGCACTTTCTCCTCCTTTGAGCATCTCACCCTATTCACCTCATGTGGAATCACCCCTCACCTCATTCAAAATTCTCGTTCTCTACCGCCCACCCAAGCATCATAAAAATGTTATTACCGATATTTCTTCACTTTTTTTCCTCCCTCTGCACCAAATGACCTCTTCTTCAGTGATTTCAACCTCCATCTCAATTCATCATGCTCTCTCTCTTCTGGAGTTTACTAGCCTCCGATCCTCCCTTATTCTCTCCCTCTATATATTCAGGCCAGCCCCTCAACCATGCCATCTCTCGTGGCCTCGCTACTCCCATTGCGTTAATCGCAGATAAGGCCATCTCTGACCACTTCCACTTATCGCTCTTCACCCACATCCCCCTACCAACCCCATCACCTCCTTCTGTGTCCATCCCTGGAAAAAACTCTCCCGACTCTCTTACAACTACACTTATGAACTCCTGACTGTCCAGCCTTTGGACCTCCATTCACCATGACATTTCTGCAGCTACCGATCTGCTCAACCACATCCTCACCACCACCTTTGATGCCCTAGTCCCTTATTCTCTCCCTAGTAAGAATAAAACAATTACTCTCTCTCGCCCTGGCCGTTCCCCCTGGTCCAGCTCTGATCTTCGCTCCCTTAAATCCAAGGGACGCAGACTTGAACGGATATGGTGGACAACAGGTTTAGCCATTCACCGCAAGATATGGCTGGACTAAACCACTATCGGGTCCTGCTCTCCTCTGCCAAAATCACTGACTATTCCAGAATCATTCTGGAATGTAAAGATAAACCCTAGCTTCTATTCTCCACTGCAAACCGCCTTTTTAAACCCCTCTCCCCAGTCTCCACCCTCACCTCTGACAATAAGTGTGAAGTGCTCATGGACTTCTTTGTCTCTAAGATTGCGACCATCCTTCCTCTAGCCCACCAGGCCAAACTTCCTCTAAGCAAGCCTCCTGCCCTAGCCCTGACCTCACATCTTTCTGCAGTTTCTCTCCGATCTCCCCTCTTAAGAACATAACAACATAAGAAATAGGTGCAGGAGGAGGCCGTTTGGCCCATCCAGCCAGCTCCGCCATTCAATAAGATCATGGCTGATCTGATCATGGACTCAGCTCCACTTAACCCTTTACTCGCTTATCGCTCAAAATTCTGTCTATCTCCGCCTTAAATATATTCAATGACCCAGTCTCCACTGCTCCCTGGGGCAGAGAATTCCATAGATTTACAACCCTCAGAGACGAAATTACTCTTCATCTCAGTTTTAAATTGGCGGCCTGATTATTTGCTGTACCGAAACGTCTAAATCTCACATTTAAAAAAAATAAATACGCCGATTTGCAAATGCGCAGTTGGTGGGGAAACGACATCTTAGAAATGGCAGCGGCCTCTAAGTGGATGATTAGGGGATGGCAGGGGGATCAACTGTTCATGGCACCAAAACTAAGGGGTGGCAGCGGGAGCAAGTACCATTTTAAAATTAGGGCAAGTGGCCCCACCCCAAACCGGAGCCCATTGAGCTACCTCCGGGCAGGGTAGGGTTAATGGGCGGCCCAAAGAACACCCCTTGGCTCCGCACCGCAATTTGGGAAGGGAGTCTCGGGTTGTTTCATTCTAATGGGGCAACTCTGTCTGGGACTACAATAAAACTCAGCCCAGCCCGGGCACATTGACCGGTGAAAGCAGCGACTTGCCCGCAGCACCACCGCCACTTTAACGCAAAGCATGGGGCAGAGTCCGAACCGCTGCTGCTGGGCTTTCTGCAGCTGGACGTCATAGAAATTTACAGCACGGAAGGAGGCCATTTCGGCCCATCATGTCCTTGCTGGCCAACAAGAGGCTATTCAGCCTAATCCTGCTTTTCAGCTCTTGGTCCGTAGCCCTGTAGGTTACGGCACTTCAAGTGGGCACATCCAAGTACTTTTTAAAATGTGGTGAGGGTTTCTGCCTCTACCACCCTTTCAGGCAGTGAGTTCCAGACCCTCACAACCCTCTGGGTGAATACATTTTTCCTCAAATCCCCTCTAAAACTTTTACCAATTATTCTGAATTTATGCCCCTGGTTGTTGACCACTCTGCTAAGGGAAATAGGCCCTTTCCATCCACTATATCTAGGCTCTTCATAATTTTATACACCTCAATGAGGTCTCCCCTCAGCCTCCTCTGTTCCAAGAAAATAAATCCAGCCTATTCAATCTGTCCTCATAGCTACGATTCTTCACTCCCAGCAACATCCTCGTAAATCTCCTCTGCACCCTCTCCAGTGCAATCACATCCTTCCTGTAATGCGGTGACCAGAATTGCACGCAGTACTCTAGCTGTGGCCTAACTATTGTTTTATACAGTTCAAGCATAACCCTCCTGCTCTTGTATTCTATGCCTCGTTGAATAAAGACAAGTATTCCATATGCCTTCTTAACCACCTTCTCTACCTGGCTTGCTACCTTCAGAGATCTGTGGACATGCATTCCAAGGTCCCTTTATTTCTCTGCACTTCTTAATATCCTACCATTTAATGTGTATTCCATTTCCTTGTTCGCCCTCCCCAAATGCATTACCTCACACTTCTCCGGATTGAATTTCATTTGTCACTGTTCTGCCCACCTGATTGATATCTTCCTGCAGTCTACAGCTTTCTTCATTATCAACCACACAGCTGACTTTATCAACTGCAAACTTCTTAATCATACCCCCTATATTCAAGTCTAGATCATTGATGTATACCATAAAAAGCAAGGGACCTAGTGCCGAACCCTGCAGAACCACACTGGAAATAACCTTCCAGTCACAAAAACACCCATCAACCATTACCCTCTGCTTCCTGTCTTTGAGCCAATTTTAGATCCAACTTGCCACTTTGCCCTGGATTCCATGGACTTTTACTTTCCTGACCAGTCCGCCATGTGGGACCTTATCAAAAGCCTTGATAAAATCTATATACATTAAATCAAACACACTACCCTCGACCCTCCTTGTTACCTTCCCAAAAAATTCAATCAAGTTAGTCAGACACGACCTTCCCTTAACAAATCTGTGCTGACTGTCCTTGATTAATCCATGTCTTTTAAAATGAAGATTTATCCTGTCCTTCAGGATTTTTTTCAATTATTTTCCCACCATTGAGGTTAGGTTGACTGGCCTGTAATTACTCAGTCTTATCCCTTTCTCCCTTCTTAAACAAAGGTACCACATTAGCAGTCCTCCAGCATCACACCTGAAGCCAGAGGATTGGAAAATGATGTTCAGAGCCTCTGCTATTTTCTCTTTTGCTTTGCTGAACAGCCTGGGATACATTTCATCCGGGACTTGGGACGTATCCACTTTCAAAGCTGCTAAACCCCTTAATACCTCCTCTCACTATGTTTATTTCATCTAATATTTCACACTCCTTTCCCCCCGATAGCAGTGTCTGCATCGCCCCTCTCTTTTGCGAAAACAGACACAAAGTATTCATTCAGAACCATACCCATATCTCCCACCTCCACACACAGATTACCCTCATGGTCTCTAATAGGTCCTACCCTTTCTTTAGTTATCCTCTTGCTCTTAATATATTTGGAAAACATCTTTGGATTTTGCTTACTAAGAATTTTTCATGCTCTCTCTTTGCTTTCCTAGAATCTTTTTTAATTTCACCCCTGCACTTTGAGATTCTGCAGTATTTAGCCCACGGTATCGGTCATAAGCCTCCATTTTTTTCTTTATCCTACCCTGTGTGTCCCTAGACATCCAGGGAGCTCTAGATTTTAGTCTCACCCTTTTTCTTTAAGGGCACATATTTGGTCTGAACCTTCCGGATCTCCTCCTTGAATGCATCCCACTGCTCTGACACTTATTTACCTTCAAGTAGCTGTTTCCAGTTCTCGATGGCTATATTACCCCTCAGCTTAGCAAAAAAAAATGTCGCCAGTTTATGTTTTATTGCTGGTCTAGCCTTGTCCTTTCCCATAACTGCCTTAAATATAACTGAATTATGATCACTAGCACCTAAATGCTCTCCCACTGATGCCCCTTCCACCTGCCCAGCTTCATTCCCCAAAACTAAATCCAGAACAGCCCCCTCCCGTGTTGGGCTTACTGGCTAAAAATGTTCTCCTGAATGCATTTTAGAAAGTCCGCGACCTGTATACCCTTCACACTAATTTTATCCCAGTTAATAAAAGGGTAGTTGAAATCCGCTATTACTGCCCTATAGTTTTTGCACTGCTCAGAAATTTGCCTACCTATTTGTTCTTCTATCTCCCTCTCACTGTTTGAGGAGTCGAGTATACTCCCAGCATTGTGATCGCCCCTTTTTTGTTGTTCAGTTCGAATCCATATGGTCTTGTTTGATGATCCCTCGAAGATATCATCCCTCCTCACAGCTGTGTTTCTTTAAATCAATACCCCGACCCGGCCCCCCCTCCCTTTTTACCCCTCTCTATCCCGTCTGAAAATCCTGTAACCAGGAATGTTGAGCTGCCATACCTGTCCCTCTTTTAGCCATGTCTCTGTAATAGCTATATCATACTCCCAAGTTTCAACGTGTGCTCTCAGCACATCTGCCTTATTCCCTATACTCCTTGCATTGAAATATATACCATCCTCCTAATCTAAGGAAGGACATTCTTGCTATTGAGGGAGTGCAGCGAAGGCTCACCAGACTGATTCCCGGGATGGTTGGACTGACATATGAGGAGAGACTGGATCGACTGGGCCTTTATTCACTGGAGTTTAGAAGGATGAGGGGACCTCATAGAAACATAAAATTCTGATGGGATTAGATACAGGAAGAATGTTCCCGATGTTGGGGAAGTCCAGAACCAGGGGACACAGTCTAAGGATAAGGGGTAAGCCATTTAAAACTGAGATGAGGAGAAACTTCTTCACTCAAGAGTTGTTAACCTGTGGAATTCCCTGCCGCAGAGTCGTTGACGCCAGTTTGTTGAATATATTCAAGAGGGTACTGAGGTGAATGATCAGCCATGATCTTATTGAATGGTGGTGCAGGCTCGAAGGTCTACTGCACCTATTTTCTATGTTTCTAGTATGTCGGAGTGGCGGGCAGGCTCGATTTCAGTTTCACTTCCCTCTCTTGCTCCCTGCCTGTCCCCCGGTGCCGGGCCCTGCCTAGCCTCGGTCTCTCCAGCTCCCACTCTCAGCCGCAGGTTGCGGAGGATACGTGATTCACAGACACTGGGAGATCGAGTCCAGCTTTGATGCAGAGAAAGTGGATGAGCTTATAAGCTCCCTTTCCACCTCTCCTCCCCCTCTATCCATCTCTCCTTTTTAAGAGTTTGTCTCGTGAGTTATGAGACAATGTGTTTGGCGTTGCTGTAGATGGCAGATCAGGCTTGAGGGGCTGAATGGCCTGCTCCTGCTCCTATGCATAATGTCAGGAAGTTGAAGAAAATGTGTTGGGAGCAGATTGCAAAACTCTTTTCTGGTCCTATGTTAACACCTGTTAGATTGCCAGTTACCTCAGTACCTGAAATATGGTTTGTTTGGAGAGACTGTGATCTGCAGCACCTCACTGCTCATATCCAGCTCAGCAAATGCCTCTCGCAGGCTCTCCGACTGCAGAATAATTTTATTCAAAACATTTGTGCTGCAAAAGTCAAAATCGAGAGTTTCCTCTGGTTCTTGTGTCTGGATTTTACAAACAGTCACCACCCCACTCTCCTCCAGGAACAGTGTGAGCGGGTGGCCGTATCCCCGGTAACACATCCTCAGGGCCGGAGTCACTCCTGTAGGGCAAGGACAGGGGTCAGCGAGTCACAGGTCAGCCCTCCAGGGCAAAGTTCATGGAAGGTGAAATGGTCAGCATGCGTTTACCTGGCAGCGAGCTGGAGCCGAATATGGTGAGACAGTCCAGGAGCACTGTGAGGTTTATGAGGAACATCACCGATTCCTCCCGCACCTTGAACTCTTGAAAGATACAGGCCTGCAAACATCAAAACACAGCACAATGTGAGATTATTCACTGCTGACCAGGTGGTGGCAGTGTCCGGACCTTCCGCTCCCCCCGGCCCCTCCTCTCCCCAGTACTGGGCCCCGGGCCTTTCACTCCCGCTCCCTGCCCTGGGCTCCCTCCCTTTTCACCCGGGCCTTGTTCCCCCTCTCCCCCAAGATCTTCTCTCTTTCCCCCCCACCCACCAGACCCTCTCCCTCTCTCCCCCCCACCCACCAGACCCTCTCCCTCTCTCCCCCTCACCCACCAGACTCTCTCTCTCTCTCTCTCTCTCTCTCTCCCCCCCACCCACCAGACCCTCTCTCCCTCTCTCTCTCCCCCCACCCACCAGACCCTCTCTCTCTCCCCCCACCCACCAGACCCTCTCTCTCTTCCCCCCCCCCCCAACCAGACCCTCTCTCTCTTCCCCCCCCCCCCCACAAGACCCTCTCTCTCTTCCCCACCCCCCAACCAGACCCTCTCTCTCTTCCCCCCCCCACAAGACCCTCTCTCTCTTCCCCCCCCACCAGACCCTCTCTTCTCCCCCCCCCCCAACCAGACCCTCTCTTCTCCCCCCCCCCAACAAGACCCTCTCTTCTCCCCCCCCCCCACCAGACCCTCTCTTCCCACCGCCCCCACCAGACCCTCTCTTCCCCCCCCCCACCACCAACCAGACCCTCTCTTCCCCCCCCCCACCACCAACCAGACCCTCTCTTCCCCCCCCCCACCAACCAGACCCTCTCTTCCCCCCCCCCCACCAGACCCTCTCTTCCCCCCCCAGACCCTCTCTTCCCCCCCCCAACCAGACCCTCTCTCTCTTCCCCCCCCCACAAGACCCTCTCTCTCTTCCCCCCCCCCCACCAGACCCCCTCTCTCTCCTCCCCCCCCACCAGACCCTCTCTTCCCCCCCCCCCCACCAGACCCTCTCTTCTCCCCCCCCAACAAGTCCCTCTCTTCTCCCCCCCCCCACCAGACCCTCTCTTCCCCCCCCCCACCAGACCCTCTCTTCCAACCGCCCCCACCAGACCCTCTCTTTCCCCCCCCCCCCACCACCAACCAGACCCTCTCTTCCCCCCCCCCACCAACCAGACCATCTCTTCCCCCCACCCCCACCAGACGCTCTCTTCCCCCCCCCAGACCCTCTCTTCCCCCCCCCCACCAGACCCTCTCTTCCCCCCCCCCACCAGACCCTCTCTTCCCCCCCCCCACCAGACCCTCTCTCTCTCCCCCCCCACCCACCAGACCATCTCTCTCTCTCCACCCCCCCACCCACCAGATCCTCTCTCTCTCTCCAACCCCACCCACCAGATCCTCTCTCTCTCCCTCCCTCCCCCCACCCACCAGACCCTCTCTCCCTCCCCCCACCCACCAAACCCTCTCTCTCTCCCTCCCCCCATCCACAAGACCCTCACTCTCTCCCTCCCCCCATCCACAAGACCCTCACTCTCTCCCTCCCCCCATCCACAAGACCCCCTCTCTCTCTTCCCCCCCCCCCCCAAGACCCCCCCTCTCTCTCTTCCCCCCCCCAGACCCCCCCCTCTCTCTCCCCCCCCCAGACCC